>NC_136967.1:40817892-40885392 GCF_032717465.1 Coenobita brevimanus
CAGTTATACAGTTTTGTAGGGGTTGCACCCCATTTGGAGAGGTTGTGGGGGAGGGGGGGTTGTACGTAAAAAAATCCGTCACCACGTCAACTAACGGCACCCCATTGGCAGCTTTATGCCATTTACGAGACAGCTTACTGTATTTTTCTCGATACCTCAAAAGATATCATTGACAAAAAAAAATAATAATAATAATCGTTGTGAAGACGTTAAAAATAATATAACTTTAAGTTTGCGAAGGGAAGAGAGCATAAAGCCGGGAGGCAGTTTAGAGTGAAAATGAAAATGACTGACTTAACAGAGTGGGACAGGTAGGATAAGTGAGGCAGGAGTATTACAGGGTGTATACATATCATCTGAACGGTTTCATTCCCATATGCAGGTGCAACGAATCCGTGTGGTTATGTATAACTTATCAGTTTGCAATGACAAAAACCTTTAAAGTTTTTACCTAAGTTGCAGGATGCAAGATTGTTGATGTTGTTATTCTACCCTGGTCAGTCTGGCCAAATAGACCATCGCCCACAAGTAAGCAGCTGCTCTCCTGTGTCAGAAAGTGTATGGCCAGGGTCAGAAAAGAATCCTTCCACCTGGCGAGGGGTAGGGGAAAAAGGTGGAGGCCCGCGAAAGATAAGCTGTGAAAGATGTGTATGAATAGCAGTTTCCGCTCAGAGTTTTACTACTTAGTATATGCGATTGAGTTCCCCATCTAGGATTGTTGCGCAAGACCACTTACCGGGCCTTGGCCCCACGTAACTCCCGTGGTAGTACCGTCTGGGACAGGTAGTACCGCATGGGACGATAGTAACCGCCCACCTGCTACCTTTTTGATGGTCTAACGGATGCAACACAATGCTCAAGAGTGACCCATCGCTATGCAGGGCATGGGCGTTCATCTTCCTTGTGCCAGATACACGCTCCACCCAGGTAAATGAAAGTTAAACGTGATTACCTTGTCATTGTAAGAGAAAACTTTAAAATTAACCTTTATTGCACTCAGACTATTCGCCATATATCATTCAGTTTCACAGGTTATACTCGTATATTCTTGCCTCCCCCTTATGACAGTACCAGCTAATCTCGCTAATTTCTTTGTCTCTCACACTCATTTCCTAAAGACTACCTTGAAATGACTCTTCGCTGCACTCAACCCACCAGTCACACAGCACCCATTAATCAGGGTATACTTGTGCCCAAGCCCCACTGACCACCAAATCTTGGCCCATCCTAGACTTTAATTTGCTCACTAGGTATATTTATTTACCTCAATCCTTTTGACGGTTTCAAGGTCAGGCGTTCGACAGGCATGCTTGAATTGTATAGAAGTAAAAAGTATTAAAATCTTACATAATCGGTTAACAGCTGTTATCCACATACTGTGTTCTATTTGTCAGTTACCCTCTACGGTGGTAAGCTTGTTGTTCCTTACAATGACACAATAAAACAAGTCACTGTGCGTTGGATGATTTATAGAACCTGAACTTAGTAAACAGGTTGACGAATGAAGAAGTGAAGGAACGTTGTGGGGTGGATGTAGATGTGGTTGAGAAGATTAGGAGAAATACACTGAGGTGGTTTGGACATGTGGAGAGAATGGAGAATGAAAGACTGACTAAGAGGGTGTATGTAGGTGAGGTGGAGGGAGGGAGAGGGAGGGGTAGACCGAGGATGAGGTGGAGGGATTGAGTTGAGAGGTATATGAGGGAGAGGGGAGTGAGTTGGGGGGAGGGTAGTCAAATGGTGGGTGACAGTGACTTGGAGGCGTTTTGTCTGCGGCCACCCTTTGCGGGATTAGGGCGTCGGGCTATAGATAGATAGATAGAACTTAGTAGTCGGATGTGAAGAAGTTTTATATTTTATATCACTGAAAGCTATCTTCAGATGGTTTGATACACATTTTTCCCACCAGTTTATGGAAACATGGAACATTCTGTGGGATAAGGTTATATCTTTTCCATGTGTTATCTGCAGAAATTGAACTCGTGTTGGACATGCGTTCATCTGAAGTCCAATTAGGTCATCACATATTGCACCTCGTCAGTTACAGTGGCCACACTCACCAATGAACTTTTTTTCAATAAGTCTCTCTTCTCACTGTATTGTAACTGCTAGCATAAATATGACACATTACGTAAAGAGAAGCACTCAGCGAGTGCAACACCCAGGCCTTATAGCTGGATGAGTACTTTACTTTATCCTGTAACGTTGACCTTGAATCAATTGTTTGCAAAATCGAATTGCTTCATACTTATCTGACCCTCACACCTACCACTAACCCATTACCTCCCAAGGTTCCTGTGTGAGGGACTGTGCCGGAAGGGTACAAGGCATACCACCCTCCGCCTATCAGCTCATAGTCGTGAAGCTCGTAAGTCCCTCCCCTGGGGTTTCCCTTTTTATTATCTTTTGAAAATGCCCAATTCCGTCCTTTATTGAAGACACTGGTAACAAATGGGTTAACTTTCGTTCATATAAGGTCAAAACTGTTTGAGATAACTTTGCCCTGTGATACTGACCTTTGGCCTATTGCTTTAGTAACTGAATCACTTCGTCCTTGGTGGACTCTCAGTCATTTCATCAAATCCGATAGAAACATACAGAAATAAAAAAAATAAAATATGAGTTACCAGGTCAAACACTGAGCCTGGCTGGATGACCTTGAGTTTTGAATGTCTTAAAAACCGTTATATATATATACATACATACATATATATATATATATATATATATATATATATATATATATATATATATATATATATATATATATATATATATATATCACCTTTTCTCAACCCTCCCCTAGTGTTTGATCAAAACTGGATAAAGGCCGTTTAAACCGACCATGCTGTGTGACTCTGACCTTTGGTGTATTGTTTTCAAAAACAACAGGTCAGCTTCTGTGTTAGCATTCGGTACTCTTGTCAGTGATATTTAAAAACTGATATAAACCGCTCTGTTTTTATTTTATTTGCATTTTTAGAAAAGAAACGTGCAGGTAGAACACTGAATGATTTCAAACCGAATCCCTCCGTCTGCAACTGAAATTGAAGCGTTCCGCCAGAATAAAGACTCTTCCAATTAACCTTGCCAATGACCATGATCTTTGATCTTATTCAGTGATCTTGACCTTTAAGTGATCATTCTCAGAATCAAAATTATTCATTTTCCCCTTAACCTGAACCCTTCTATCAAGTATGGTCCACATCGGATGAAAGAATTTTATGTTGAAATTTATCATATGACCTTGGCCTCTGATATATTAATCTCAGAAGCAGTGCTTCAGTTCCCATGGCTGACCCGTAACTCATTCAGAAAGTTTGGTCAATATCATAAGAAAATTATCATAGTTATATCGTTCACACCGAAACACACATGGTCCAAAATTTGGCCTTGCCCTGTGACCTTGACGTCTGGGTGATTGCTGTAAAAGTTAAATCAATTCATTTCTGCCTTACTCCTAACCCTTCCAACTAGTTTGGTCTTACTAGGATCTAAGCTGTTCAAGTCGAACTTTCCTTGTAACCTTGACATTGACATATTTTATCTCAAACCATGAGTCAGTTCCCCGGCTTACCTGCAACTCTTCCACCAAATTTGGTTATAGTGGAATCAAGATTACAGACATACTGTATAAATCAACAAATACACACGCACACATACAATAACAGAAACACCATCACTACGTACGGGTGTGTGTGGATTAATGACTCAGGCGATTGTGTGAAATTATTTATTGTATTAAACGTTGTTAATTTCTTGCAAAGAGAACAGACGAATGAAAATGTACGTCATTTATGAAGAGAGTTATCTGGGAATGAAACTGCTTAGTATCACTACACCCTGTAGCCAATAGTATAAGTGTAGGTAGACACTCTATGTAGAAATGGTAGTGACGCGACCATAAGCTTCAACAATATAATCGTTCATAATGCTCACACTCAGGGGTATTAAGTTTATTTAACCATCAAACCTTAATCCTCAAGGTTTTCTATACATAAAATCTCTCTGTACATAAAACACATCGATAACCCACTGACACACAAACAACGAAAAACCTGATTTCACTTTCTTCTTTTTCTATCTATAGCCAGGCGCCAAAACTCCGTAAGGGGTGGCCCTTTGACTTTGAATTAGTTGTTTTACGGGGAGGGCCACTAACCCTTTCCAACCTACTTGTTGTCACGCAGGGAAAACATATGGGTTGATTACATGGTTACCACCCAGCGTTGTACATGGTTTCCTGGCTTACAGGAAACCATGAGGCTTGTCACTTAATGTAAAGCCACCTGAAAAGGGAAGAAGAGTAATAAAAAGTGATGGGAAAGATGAGATAATTAGGAAGAGAGGAGGAAGACATAGAAAAAAAGAATGATAAAGGTAAAAGCACCTTCTCATTTTCCAGTGGGTCAGAGACACAGTATACCTTGCCCCCAACGTTCAAAGGTCATAGGTCAGGAATTGGTTGGCTTTTATATTTTTAATCCGATTTAGACGAAACATGGTAGAAGGATAGAAAGTAAAGGAAGGAGGAAACCTTGTTTCGAGACCAATCAGTCAAAATTTAAGGTAGTGGTACATTGTCAAAGTATCGGCCCTTGATTTAGTAAAAAAAAATTCATTCTTTTCTGATTATACTGGTGGAACCATTTTGTTTCAGCCAAAAAGAAAATTAATCAGTCTTGAAAATAACAGGTTAAAGGTCAGCTTAAACCAATGGTTCTGAAACTGACGGCCGCGCCTTCCATAGGAGGAGTGAGACTGATACTGGGGACTAGGGGTGCGTGAGGCCATTAGAAGAAAATTGCTATTTTTGCTTAAAAAAAAAAATGCAGCAACAAAAATTATTAGAATAACTCTTACTCCGAGTAAAACTTCTACACATCCCTTAAAAAACAGAGTATGCCACTCATCCATATACTTTTCTTATAATTTCATCTCAAGCGACTTGCACGTTTAGTGCATACCAACTGACTCACGACTCTGCTCGTGTCTCTCGGTAATACCTGTCACTACTGATCCTCCCTTAACTTCAGATATGGGATACACCGATTTATTTTCATACTGCAATGAAAATTATTATCCTGGAATTCTAGATATTGCATGTTATCTATTCCTATCTGCCATCTTCTTCCTATGTCATTCTGTTCCCGCTTATGTTTCCTGTTAAACACACACAAACACACACACACACACACACACAAGGCACGGAGGAGACCAGACGTACGCCGACATCGCTCCATACACGGCCAACTTGGCCAGAGGCATTACCTAAATTGGTATCTTTATATGAGTCAAGCTCTGTTCCAGGTTAGACTAAATGGTGTTCTAATATTAAAAAAAAAGAAGTTTTAAAGCAAGACTTGTTCAAACAGAAAAGAAAACAAATTAGAGTAAGAATGAGCACAGTCAGCTGATCGTTGTTCAGTCTACAATCTGCCCCATGGAATGTAAGTACCATATGTGCTTTTAGTACTACAACATGACCACATACTTTAGTAAAGCAAATCTGGAAAAGAAAAGGGATAAAGGTAGAAAGCAGGACGATGATTTCTACCAAGAACTGGTTGAAATGGAGACTCACAACAAACTGGTTGAGTGAGTACACAGGCTTCAGACTGCTTTTCAAAATGAGATTGATGAAATTAAGAAACAGATGCACTTGCAAAAGGAAGAAACAGAAAAATTAGGAAAGGAAGTCAACAAGAAAGACATAACCATAAATGAGCTAACAGTTGAAGTGGGTACACTTACGAGGAAAATTAGTGAAATGGCAAGTACTGTAGTCAACCACGAGAGTATGATGGAAGAGTTCAAAAATGATACAGAGACAATTAGGCAAGTAAGCAGTCTGATAGACCAGAGCAGTGATACTGAGAAGATAACACAGGTGAATGAAGCTGTGCAAAGCTACAAAAATATGTGGAAACCACATATGCTGAAATGGTGAAAGTAAAGAAAGACTTAGAAACAAGGGTGGAAGAAAAAAGCATTAAAAAGGAAGTGAAAAGAAAAATCCAAAACAATCCTAAAATAGTCAGAGATTCAGCAGATATTAACAAATCTATAGTAATCACTGGTATAGAAGAGGATGAAGTAAAAACAAGATCTCAAGAGACAAAAGGGAGATGGCAAATGTAATGGGCATATTGAAAGATGTATCAGAGGAAATCTGTAGTAAAAACACAGAGGAACACAAAAGGTTAGGGAAATACGAGAGAAGTAAGTCAAGACCCCTAAAGGTAACCTACCAGAGTGTAAACACCGTGGAGGGGATACTAAAAAATGCAAAGAATCTAATGGAAAAAGAGGAGTTCAAAAATGTATGGATAAAAAGATGCCTAACACAAGAGGAACTGGAATTACTGAAAGAGAAGAGGGAGGAAGCAAAAACAAAAAATGAGGGAAGATCAGAGGAGGAGAATAATAATTTTTTTTTTTACAAAGTAATTGGATTGCAGGTACGAAAGTGGTACATAAACAGGAGGGAATAAAAAGGAGGAAGGTAGTAGAACCAAATCATGACAAGTATATAAACAAGATGATTAAGTTGATGTACTCAAATGTGCATGGAATGGTATCTAAATTATTAGACATGAATGATTATGTCAGAGAAAATGAACCACATATAGTATGCCTAACGGAAACAAAATTAACACCAAGGATATCGAATGACATCCTAAACTTAGAGGAATATAATATATGGAGAAGAGATAGGAACTTAAGAAAAGGAGGAGGAATTATAATCTTAAATAAGAAAAATCTAAAAGTCAAAGAAATAGAATTAGATATACCCTCACAAGTAGAACTGATTGCAGTAGAGATAAATACATCTGAAGGGAAAGTAATTGTAGCCAATTTCTACATGCCACCCAGATCAAACACATGGGAAAGAGACGAATATGAGGACCTGGCGGAGAGTACAATTCAGAGTTTAAGAGCATTACTACATAAAATGGAAGAGAAGTCGAAAAGAATTATACTAGCTGGAGATTTTAATACAAACACAAATTGGAATACTCCAGATATAATACGCCAAGAAAGCTGTTGGGACCAAAAGCTCATGGATCTTGGGCAAGAGTTTTTCCTTCCTCAACATGTAAGGGAAAGCACCAGAAAAAGAGGACTCGATGTACCCTCAATGCTAGATCTCATATTTACTAGGCAAGAAAACGATACTGACAATTAAATATATCACCCTCCATTCAGGAAAAGCGACCACGCAGTACTAAATTGCAACTTCAGCATTGCATATGACATAGATAACAGCAATGAAAGTTACAAAAAGAGCCTAAACTATAAAAAGGGAAAGTATCATGACCAAAAGAAGTAGCTCTTAGAAATTGCTTGGGAAAAGGAGCTAAGAGGACAAGATTTAAATGCTATATATGAAAAATTCTGTGACTTTTATGAAATAGGAGTCCAGAAGTACATCCCACAGCACAAAGAAGCAGAAAAGAAAATAAAGAAATGGTTCAATACAGAATGTAAAAAATCAAAAGAAAAGAGATTTGTTGTGGAATAGATACAGAAGACACAATAGTGAAAGGGCATATAATAATTACAAACAGGCAAGAAACGATTACACAAGAATAAGGAGGGAAGCCCAAAAACAGTTTGAGGAGGATATCATAAATAAAAGTAGTGATCAACCAAAGCTATTTTACAGCTACATCAGAAGCAAAACCAAAGTAAAAGATAAAATACAATTCATTACGGAAGATGGAATCACCTATACACATGAGAAGGATATTTGTGAAGCACTAAACAAGAATTTCCAATCAGTTTTTACAGAGAAAAAAACTTTTGAGAGGGATTATGTGGAACATGCATGTCCATACATACTACCAGATATACAAACATCAGAAAAAGAAATACAGGAGGAGCTAAGTAAATTAGACAAAGGAAAAGCAAATGGTCCTGATGAAATTTCATGTTGGGTGCTACGTGAATGTGCAAAGGAGTTAAGTAAACCATTATTTTAAATTTTCAAGAAATCCTTGAGTCAAGGTACACTACCTGATATTAACTACCGACCAGTATCACTAACCAGTGTTGTAAGCAAGGTATTAGAAAAGATTATAAGAAAAGCTTGGGTAAATCATCTAGAAGAACACAATATGATAACAGAAAGACAGTTTGGTTTCAGAAAATGAAAATCATGTGTTATTAATTAGTTGAGCTACTATGACAGAGTAACAGAGACATTACAGGAAAGAGAAGGATGGGTGGACAGTATCTATTTAGATTTCAAGAAAGCATTTGACACAGTACCACAACAAAGACTTTTATGGAAACTGTACCATCAAGGAGGAATTCGAGGCAAACTGTATTGTTGGATGCAAGATTTTCTCATGAAAAGAAAAATGAGAACAATGCTAAGGGGAAATTACTCATCATGGAGAGAGGTGACTAGTGGAGTACCACAGGGCTCAGTGCTGGCACCAATCATGTTTTTAGTGTATATAAATGATATAGACAGTAACACTGGAAATGAAAGCTATCTAAATATGTTTGCAGATGATGCAAAAATACAAAGGAGAATTACTAACAAAGACTCTTATGAAGAGCTACAAGAAGAATTAAATAAACTTCATGAATGGAGTAATACATGGCAAATGGAATTCAATGTGGACAAGTGTCATGTAATCAAGTTTGGTAAAAGTAGAAAAAAAAACCTGATTGAGATTATATGTTAGGAAATAAAACCCTACACACATCAGAAAGAGAGAAGGACCTAGGTGTGATTGTCAATAACAGACTATCTCCGGCTGACCACATCAGTGAGAAGGTACGGAACATGTATACACTGCTTGCCAATATGAGAATAGCGTTTACATACATAATGAAGACATGCTAAGAAAGATAATAACATCATTCATCAGACCAATCCTGGAGTATGCACCAGTAGTCTGGAGTCCTCATCTCAAAAAACACAGAGACAAGATTGAAAAAGTTCAAAGGGCCGCTACAGGATTGGTACCAAGCTTAAGGGATCTAAGCTATGAAGAAAGACTAAATAAACTGAATCTACCAACACTACAGGAGAGAAGGAAAAGAGGTGACATGATTATGCTATATAAATGCATATCAGGGAAGGAGAAAATAGACATAAATGATTACTTAACATATGGAGAAGCATCAGCACGAGGACACTGCAAAAAATTGCATAAAACGAGAGGTGATACAGGCGTAAGGAAATTTAGTTTCCCAAATAGAGCAATTGATCAATGGAATGCACTACCGAATGAAACAGTGTGTGCCAAAATAATTCACAAATTTAAGGATATGTACGATAAATATGGTTTAAGACACGGGACAGTACGAGCTTGACTCATTCCTGTAAAGATACAATTAGGTAAGAACAATTCGGTAAGAACAATTCGGTAAGAACACACACACACACACACACACACACACACACACACACACACACAATCTCTCTCTCTCTCTACTTTTTTTTTTTTTTTCAGAAAACTAGACTGGGAAAACAAAGGAGTGAACATAGATGGAGAAAACCTAAACTATGTAAAATTTGCAGATGACGTCCTAATCTCAGAAACAGCAGACATTGCAAAAAATGTTAAATGACTTGAACAGAGAATGTCTCAACGCAGGGCTAATGATGAACCGGGGTAAAACTAAAGTAATGCTTCATTCACAAGCACCAAGAGCGTCATCAGAATAAGCGAAGAAATTCTTGAAGAAGTCGAGGAGTTCAATTACTTGGGAGAAATATTAAAATTAAAGAAAGATAATGATAACGAAATAAAAAGACGCATGACAATTGGATGGAAAGCTTTCGGTAAACATAGAGACATTATGAAAAGTAGCTTGCCAATTTGTATGAAAAGAAAAGTATATAACGAATGCATAATTCCAGCTATGACGTATGGTTGTGAGACCTGGAAACTGACCAAATCGATGGAAAATAAAATAATCCGTTCTCAGACAGCAATGGAAAGGTCAGTGCTGAGAATATCTTTAAGAGACAGGAAAAGGTCAACTTGCGTGAGAGATCAGATAAAGTCAAAGATATTATAAAAGTTATAAAAGAACAAAAATGAAGGTGGGCAGGCCATGTAGCAAGAACAAGGGATAACAGATGGAGCAAGAGATTGACTGACTGGACACCAAGAGATGGTAAGCGTAGCAGAAAAATGCCAGACAGGAGGTAGAGAGATGAGATAGAGAAATTTGCAGGGAAAACATGGCAAATATTGGCTCAGTCAAGGAATTCGTGGATAAGGTTGGGGGTCGCCTTTGTTCAGCAGTGGACTTGTAATGGCTGATGATGATGATGATCATATATATATATATATAGAGAGAGAGAGAGAGAGAGAGAGAGAGAGAGAGAGCCAACGGCCATGCCACGTTGAGTACACAGCTTCCCGTCTGATCAGCCAAGTTAAGCAACGTTGGGTCTGGTTAGTACTTGGATGGGTGACCGCCTGGGAACACCAGATGCTGTTGGCATCCCTACGTGTCAAGTGGGGTTGGTGGAGGATTAGTGCCCCACCCTATAAAACAATTAACTCTAAGCCCTTGGCCACCCCGTTAGGGATACATGGCGTCTGGCAATGAATGAAAAAAATATAAACAATTAACTCTAAGCCCTTGGCCACCCCGTTAGGGATACATGGCGTCTGGCAATGAATGAAAAAAATAAAAAATATAAACAATTAACTCTAAGCCCTTAGCCACCCCGTTAGGGATACATGGTGTCTGGCAATGAATGAAAAAAAAAAATATATATATATATATATATATATATATATATATATAGCTACCACCATGACAATTACATCCACCACTCTCACGGAGTGCGTTAGCCACTCTTTAAGTAGGAATGGCGCAGGATCAAAATGGAGTCCTGTACATAGGGTATAGGAGCATTCACGCGAAAACGGTCTCAAAGCCCAGTTTTAAGCTTATGAAATAAAAGAGCTTAGATATTCCAGTGCAAAACTACTCGCAAGGTCTTGCTAACCTACGTAGGAGTCGCAGCATCGAACCGCAAAAATATCGATTTTGTTCTTTCTTTCTTCCATGTTCATCAGCCATAACTCCAGGACAAAACGGCGTACGCGAGCGTACTATACACCAAAATGCTGCTTGCCAAGTGTAGATGTTTCTTTTCATGTTTAGAAAAGCATTCAAGCTACGGTTCGTGAGTTACGGCCTGAAAATCGCATCACGGTCACCCGTCAGTACGTCATTTTGCGCAATGTTGGTTAGCTACAGCTCGCCTACAGTTAAAGAACGTACCAAAACACTTCTTTTCGTGGGAAGGCACTCTCGTTTTAGTCTTTCAGTATGCTGTGCATGTAACAATCCAAATCTAACACTTGCTTGATGCATAATTATACACAAAAAGACCATAAACTAGAAAACAAAAATTTTCTAAAATGATCGTTAAGAAGTAGGAATGGCAAAAGCTCACAGATAAGAAATGAAAGAAGCACAGAAACAAGAGAGCATTCAGGATGGGAGGAGATTTGGAGACCAGTACCCATTACTACATTCCACCAGCTGCAAGTTTGTGGTTAAAATGTGGAATGTAGTTATCGGTATGGTTCTCCAAATCTCCTCCCATTCTGAATGCTCTCTTGTTTTTGTGCAATTTTCATATCTGTGCACGTTTGCCATTCCTACTTCTTGACAATTGTTTTAGAAGAAAATTTTTGTTCTCTAATCATCAGCACACCAGCACCACCAGCAGCACCACTGCCATCACGATTTTTTGTTGAATAATATCATCTATTCGTAGCGTCTGTTATTAAGGAACAGACTTAGAACTGTAGACGTACAACAACTCTCTCTCTCTCTCTCTCTCTCTCTCTCTCTCTCTCTCTCTCTCTCTCTCTCTCTCTCTCTCTCTCTCTCTCTCTCTCTCTCTCTTCAAAGACGCACGAACCTCCACGGTGCAAAACATTCAGGGCTTTGGATAATATAAATCAACATAAAAATAAAGCTGGCCCAAATTGGACCCATTTCCAACAATCCTGCCAATTTTCTTCAAAATTCCATTTCCAGTCAGAGCTACACACACACACACACACACACACACACACACACACATACATACACACACACATACACATGCACATACACACACACACACACACACATACATACACACACACACATACACACACACACACATACACACACACACACATATACATACAGACACACACACATACACACACACACACACACACACACACACAACTAAATCTGTGGGATTCGTGTATGCTAATGGCTGTGACTGGGGTGAAGGGGGGTGCTAGGTCCTCAATCGTGTTATGGAATGTGGTATATATTAGAGCTGGACACATCAAACCCAGACTGGCTTTGATGTGTGGGTGTACCCAGATTCACGGGTGAGCTAGCTAGTCACTCGGGGCCGAGGTTAATTACTGACACAACCAGTTTTGCTGGCACTATGAATATTACCAAGAATATACCTTAAACATATGACAGTGAGGTAACAATAATAAAATTAAAATACTTATGATGATGGCAACGATGATCATTATGATCATGATGATAATAATAATCCTTATAATAATTATCCGATTTCTGTATGTTTGTTGGTTTGTAGGTTTGTTGGTTTATTTCCGTAACACAACAAAAATGGCGCAACGCAGAGCAATTTTGTTAGACCAAGGTACCGTTAAAATGCTCTAAAGCAATTTCCAGTCCAATTGGCCCACCAGTTCCCGAGTTATGGCTACTTGAATTCGCGAAGTGATTGCGTACACGCCTGTGGAAGCTAAACAAATGCGCCCCACTAAGAAGTTTTCATATTTTCGGCGGCGCCAGGACCATTTTTTGAAGTATCGAAAATCACTTTTCTTTCATTACCAACGTGAAGTGAATCGTCTAGTGCATCTGGCAATGTAATTTTTAAGCTTCCTAAACCCATCCTGTAATTTGTAGTGAATCACGGAAAAATGTGCAAAATGACTGCATAGGCCTACACGCCTGTGGAAACTAAACAAATGCCGCGCACTGGGAAATATCCATACTTTCGCCCCTCTCCCCCTAAAAAACTTCAGTGTTGCCGAAATGGTTTGAAATGATCAGAAATATGTAGTACGAACAAAATTAGTACATTTTATGGGAAGATTTATATATATATATATATATATATATATATATATATATATATATATATATATATATATATATATAGAATGTTAACAACTGAGGATCCAGTAGGGAACCTGATGGCATATATAAAACTGAAGACCAGGACAAGGAGACGATGGACTGGGGCCATGTTCACAATTTATTTCAGTGACGTTTCGAGGAAATCCAACCTCATCATCAGACAAACTAAAATACGTGAAATGAATTACAAAATGAAGTATGACCAAAACCTCATTCACAATTAATAAAAACCAATAAAATATATACAAATTAAATTTTAAAATGTAGAAAAAAAAAAAAAATCACAAAATTACGAAAAATCTAACCTAAACACGTCCACACCGTGGCAACTACACAAAGCAACTAATCAGTAGAGGAAAGTCTGTGGAAAAGTAACTTGGTTGAGCTGTATGAGAATGCTGAATCGAATCCGTGAATCAGTGGGTAAATAATTTAATGGAAGACTCATAGGTATTCAGTGAAGGCTTTAAGTCATGAATAAACAATGATTCCGCTATTCTAAGACTAGTTTTATCATTATTTGTCATCATTATTTGTCATTAAAATGACAAATAATGATAAAACTAGTCTTAGAATAGCGGAATCATTGTTTATTCATGACTTAAAGCCTTCACTGAATACCTATGAGTCTTCCATTAAATTATTTACCCACTGATTCACGGATTCGATTCAGCATTCTCATACAGCTCAACCAAGTTACTTTTCCACAGACTTTCCTCTACTGATTAGTTGCTTTGTGTAGTTGCCACGGTGTGGACGTGTTTAGGTTAGATTTTTCGTAATTTTGTGATTTTTTTTTTTTTTTACTACATTTTAAAATTTAATTTGTATATATTTTATTGGTTTTTATTAATTGTGAATGAGGTTTTGGTCATACTTCATTTTGTAATTCATTTCACGTATTTTAGTTTGTCTGATGATGAGGTTGGATTTCCTCGAAACGTCACTGAAATAAATTGTGAACATGGCCCCAGTACATCGTCTCCTTGTCCTGGTCTTCAGTTTTATATTATATATATATATATATATATATATATATATATATATATATATATATATATATATATATATATATATATATATATATATATGCATGTATGTACTTGAAGAATGACAATTTCCAGTCCAGTCGGGCCACCGGTTCTCGAGCTATGACTCATTTCTTGACATCAAGGTAAGACCGCCGAAGGCGGCCTTTAAGCGAGTAATAGTAGTAGTAGTAATAGTAGTAGTAGTAGTAGTAGTAGTTGTAGTAGTAGTAGTAATAATCCATCCATCCATCATCCAATTCTACATTGCCCCATGAGGAGCGTAGGAGCCCGGGGCTAAGCAGTTGGTCCCGACATTTAAGATGAGAGTGACCAGCCTCACTCATCCCTGAGTGGCATTACATGAGCAGTCAACCCCAACCACCCCTTGGATATAAACCTTCACCGGTTCAATCCGATTGGAGCGCAATAATTACTCACTAAACCACCAGGCGCCAAAATTTGGTTATATGGTTACCACCCAGCGTAGTAAATGGTTTCCTGGTGTACAGGAAGCCATTTGGCTTGTCACCCTGTGTAGAGTCACCCACAGGCAGAAGGAAGAGGAAAGAATGAAGGAAAGAAAGACAGAGTAATAATAATAATAATAATAATAATAATAATTATAATAATATTAATAATAACAGTAAAATAAAAATAATAGTGATAGCCATACTACTACTACTACTACTACTACTGATGATGATGATGATGATGATGATGATGCTGATGAACTATGTATCTATCTACCTACTGGCAAACACTTCAACCCAATAATGAGTAGTCACAAATAAATCGCGTACATGCCACCCTTTCCTCTGCTAGTACGACATACATACATAAATACTATACATACATACAAGAAAATATGGATCCTTGAAATCTTTTGGAAACATTGAAATAATTATGTTTATTTTGTAGTGTGACAGGTCCTCCCAGGCAGCATTCAGAGGTTATGGGTCCTTAGCTATGATACTTAGGCTAATCCTTCTCTGCGATATTAGCACATATACAGTTTTCACACTACATAGGAAATGTTTTGACACAGTTCTGACAAATTAGTGACAGACTCATTTGCTGGATTCAAACTGGACACCAACATGTTCACGAGAGATTTGAACCTACCAAACTTTTTGATGCTACGGCAAATTAGTCCACTCATATGACCTAGCCTGTCTTATTATGGCTCATTCAAAGCCTGCAATTTGAAGGGTAACTATTCTCCCATAATAAAGTAAGAGCAATGGAAATGGATTTATTGACGAATGTGAGCTAAATGGGTAGAGTGGATAGCACAAGATATAATATGATTCATGAAATATGTGGAGTAAGGAAGCCTGTTTACAATAGGACTGAAGAGATTTTGCTTGGATGGTATGGCCAGGTGTAAGGAATATATAAATTAGTAGTACAGCTGTTGCCCTAGGTTCATCTAAAACTTGATCACCATGGGCTGCAGGCTGAAATCCCCCTCCTCCACTAGTCCACTATTTCCCTTTGGTTTGATTGGAAGGTGAGAATAGTTTGCATAACCTAGCAAAAGAGCCGGCCAGTTATATTGGTGCCACCACATGGACGCCTCCCTCTCTAGCACCAAATATCTTGTTAAAAAGAGTATGAGTAAGCATGAAAGTAGGAGGAGGCCAGGTAGACCAAGATTAAGACAGAAGCCAACATCCCATCAGCAACCACCATCATTTATCCAGTAACTACCGCAACTACCTTCCCTCCAACAACGACTCCTAACTACCATCACCCAACAACCACAACCAGCCAACAACCACAACCACCAAACAACCACCGTCATCATGAACTACCACAACCCCCATCCAACAGCAACCATAATCACCATCATCAATCAGTCACTAAAATCACCCTCATCCCAAAACTACCACTATTATTATTACTTCAGTAACAAGAAAACTAAAGTAACAAGAACTAATTCCATACTCCCAAATACTACAACCGCCATCATGTATTTACGTTACTACAACTGCAATCCCTCACACAACCACAACCACCATTCCTTCTACAACCATTACAGCCATGTCACTTCTCTTCTTACACACCCTCTCACCCAACGCCTGCTGCCCTTCAACCGCATTTCTCACCACCACAGAGACAACCACCATTATTATCACCACCATTCCCCAACCAGATCTCTTTGAACAACCATCACCACAGCCGTGAATACTCTCGTCGAATGCTACCACCAAAACCACCATCCCTTCAATAACAATACTAGTACAACCATATCTCTACCATCCATTCTAAAACAACCAACAGTACTATTGCTACTCCAACACCAGCTACCAACACCAATACCACCACTGCCACCACTATCTTCTCTATCACCAACACAGTCACGATGATAACCACCACTACCAGAAGTTGGACGTGGGCGTGGCGCCAGTGAGAGAGCAGTTCAGACGAGGCCTGGTGGGAAATTAGAGTGAATGGGGTGAGCTGGTCCAATGTAATAGCAATACACACACTCTCAGGCTGTATGGCCGGCAAGTGTGGCTAAGGGTTATTAGCTGTGTGGTATTATGGCTGCAAATTGTGGTTGTAGAGTTTGAATGTGGTGGCCAGAGGCAGCTGTATGATGTGCTTACGTGGTGAAGGTATGGTTGGCAGGAGTACGGGTGGGCTCTGCTTGTGGGTTGTAAGATGTGGGATGTGGGCGTGGCTCGTGAAGTGTTCGTGTATGATTGTGAGGCATAGTTATTAGGTGTCTTGGTGAGAGTGTGGTTATGTGATTATGCTAAGCCGACTCCGTGCCTTCTTTACCCCTGAACAGTTGTTGGCTTTAACCACGGGTTTTATTAGCCCTTATGTAGAGTACAACTCTCAACGTGTAGGGAGGTTCCCCATATACAGCTGTTCTCAACAAGATGGAGTCAAAAGTTTTTCGTCTCATTAACTCGCCTTCTCTTACCGGCTCCATTCAGCCTTTGTCTCTTCGCCGCACTGTTGCATCTTTATCTCTTTTCTATTGCTACTTCAATGGTCAGTGCTCCTCTGAACTGTCTCCTTGCATCCCTTCACTACTACGGCGGGCAAAGAGCACCAGTCTAGTAACAAACTCTCATCCCTTTTCTGTCCAACTCTCTAATGCAAGAATTAACCGTTACTCTCTTTTCTTCATGTATGCAACTAGTCAACGCTGGAACGGTCTCCCTCTGTCTGTATTTCCTAGCCTATGATCTCCAGGCTTTCAAACAAGTGTGTCCAGGCATCTTGAACTGAACGGATCTTGAATTTGGCTCTCTGTTATCCTGTTTTGTTTTGTTTTTTCTTTTTTTCCTGGAGGGAACAATTTGCGGCTCGTGCCCTTTGGTTCCTCCTTCCATGCATAAAAAAAGAATTATGAGGTTTCGTTGCAGAATGTTGATTGAGAGGGATTATTTTCTTGTTGAGGTGTGACAGTATGGTTATGAGGTGTGGTCGTAAGAAGTCATGGTGAGGATGTGGTTATGGTTGTGAGGTGTAGTTTGAGGGTGTGTTTGTGTGGCTGTGAGGTGTGGTTGTGTGGCCGTGTGCTGGTGTTATGTGAAGTGTGACTGCTTGGTATGGTGGTGTGACTGAGATGTGGTTGTGTGGCTCTGAGACGTGGCTGTGTGACCTTGAGGTGTTGTCGGGGGGCTGTGAGGTGTGGCTGTCAGGTGTGCTTGTGTGGGTGAGGTGCAGTTTTAGATTGTGGTTGTAAGAAATCTGATAATTATTATGTAGTTGTTGGTTGTGTCTATGTGACTGTGATATGTGGCTAAATGGCTTACAGATGTTTCTGCATGGCTGTAAAGAGTGGCTATGTGACTATGTTGAGATTGCAATTGTGGTGTGTGACTGTTAATTGTTGGGTAAGGTTCTGTGGCTGAAAGAAATGTGATGTTCGGTTCTGAGGGATGGTTGTGGAGCTGAATGAATAACTGTAGTTTATGGTGATAGGGGCTGTGAGAATTTTTCAACGACGTCATTAAGTGTGGCTTTGAGGTTGTGAAGTGAGGCTATGGGATATGAGACGTGGTTATAAGGCTTCATACTTATATTTATGGTTCTGGGTGTGAGGTGTGGTTGTGGGTGTGACTTGTGGTTATGGGGAGTGAGGCGTGGTTGTGAATGTCGTTGTGGAGATTCAGAGTGGTTGTAAAGTGTGAAGTGTGGTTAGATGTTGCTATGAGATTATGAGGCGTATAGTGTGGCCATGTCGATGTGAAGCCTGATTACGATGTGTGAGGTATGAGTATGCGTATGTGAATTGTTGTTGTTATTGTTGTTGTTGTTACTCAATCACGGTCACACTGGCTGGACATGGCTGAACAAAACCATCGACCGCAGGTAAGCAACTGTCCCTTTGGCGTCGTCCCATAGGTTCTCTAATCGCTTTTGTTGTGTTTGTAAGGTGTGGCTATGGTATGTGAGCTGTGACAAATGGCTGCTGAGTTGTCGGACATGGTTATTTAGGTATTAATTTTGTCTTGGGACGTACAATTACTGTACTCGATTTCACGGAGTTTGACGCACTGATTTTACCAGCCGAGGACAGGTGAATTTGGTAACACTGCGTGATGCACTCGGGCTGTGATTGGTCGATTTCCGTTGTGTTTGAACGTGCTCCAAATTGACTTTGTATTCCAACCAAGGCCCTCATTGATTTGCAAGATACCGGAAAATACAGATACAAATTAAAACAATGATATCGTTAATAATAAATATGTGCCTTTTAAATTACTAGAGTTAAACCTCAACGACAATGATAACAAAACTAAGTAAAGTCGCGACTGGACGCATCCGGACAACAGTCAGCGACTGAGCTATTTTTTTTTAAATTCATTTCATTATGTTTGATCTCGTTCACACTGCACGCGGTTTTATTATAGCAGCAGAGTTCAACTATTATTTTCTCATGGGGTTTGCTTTTATCTTACTTTCCTTTTTTCCACCATTAACAAAAATTCGGTTCATTCTACAGTGTAATCCATTACTTTCCCGGCTCTCTGTCCAGGGAAAGGAGATACATTCTTGAGGAGAGGGTGCATGGTGGCCAGGGATAAGGTGTCCGTCTGTTTGTCTGTATGTCTGGCTCTTATGATACGAAAATGTTAGGGAAAATCAAACGCCAAACTTATTCATGTAAGAAATAATTTTACTGAATCTGACTGGGAATACAAACAAATGCAGATTTTTAAAGCTACTGTTACCTATGGAGGTAATGAAAATGTGTATGTACACTATATATATTGAGAATAACATGTATTGAACCCAGTGAGGTGTGTGTGTGTGTGTGTGTGTGTGTGTGTGTGTGTGTGTGTGTGTGTGTGTGCTCACACAAATCATAATTATTGGAAGAAAAGCTAAGAGTATGTAGGGTCAGGCTGTGTATTAGCAGATGAGGTAATGAAGGGCATTGTGTAGACTGTAGATTGTGACACTGTGTAGTAGTGGTAGGAAAAACATTCGAGCCTTCACAGGACCTCGGAACACGGTACCACTTCACTATGAACGTCTGAATTCCCGTGACAGTCGCTAACACAGTTCGTATGCGACCAAACGCGACTTTACTTAGTTTTGCTATCATTGTCGTTCAGGTTTATCTCTAGTATTTAAAAGGCACACATGTTTCATTAAAGATACCATTGCTTTATTTTATATCTGTATTTTCCGGTATCATACAAATCAATGAGGGCCTTGGTTGAAATACAAAGTCAATTTGGAGCACGTTCAAACACAACGGAAATCGACCAATCACAGCCCGAGCGCATCGCGCAGTGTTACCATATCCACCTGTCCTCGGCGGCAAAATCAGTGAGTCAACCTTCGTGAAACCGAATATAGTATATGATAATCAGGTGTGGCTTTAAGTTAGGATGGCTGGGTATAAAATAGTGGACTGTGAGGTAATTGAGCTTTGTGTTATAAACTTTAAATATATATGTAATATATATACATACATACATATATACCGGCATATATATATATATATATATATATATATATATATATATATATATATATATATATATATATATATATATATATTTACTGTATCAGTTACAGCTGAGATTATGACCCATAATTTTGATATAGTATTATTTCCTCAGTTTTCGCCCAGGAGTCACCTCCTGAAGTTAGTGCATTAAATCCTGGGACACCCTGTATGAAGTTGTGTGGGTGTATTAGCTAACCGAATGACTACCAAATTTGAAGTTAATGGGTGAAGAAGAAACGTTTGAGTACCAAACTGAAACGTGTATGGAGGAAAAAATATCTAACAAAGAAATGTAGAAGAATAAGAATAAGAATAGTATGAAGAATGAAACGGAAATAATACATTAGGTCATCTGATTATGTTAACCCTGGAAGAATTTATCGAGCTGATAAAAATTCTTGAGGTCAGAAACGCCAAAGAGTATCATAAGAAACTCATTTTGTTCCTGCTGATGGACTGAAGAACCTTATTTGGGTTAATATGAGAAGATTTTATCATGAGTGAAATATCATCTCGGCCATACGGTTAGGAAAGAATTATAATCTGATGCCGTTTGTATGTACAGGTATAACCAAGGAATCCTGTATATAACAGAATGCAAAGTAATTGTGACCGAAGAATATATGCATCATAATTTAATGCGAAGCAAAATTATGTAATTTGTTTATATGGCAGATAGCACATACTATGTAAACCGTTAGCTTACTTCTTCAGTGTGTGTGTGTGTGTGTGTGTGTGTGTGTGTAAGAGAGAGAGAGAGAGAGAGAGAGAGAGAGAGAGAGAGAGAGAAACTCCATGTTTTAACGAAATGTTTCTGAAGAAGCTATGCACAGATTCCACTGACATAATGCACGCCATAATCAGCCAAAATAGCAACTACGTCCAGAAGAGAGTAACCTGTTTTGTACACAGTACAAGTACTACGTCCTGATTTGACATCCATCTCGTCCTCTGACCAAATCATCCCATAACACGGGTGGATGGCGTGGCGGGAGTGACCTAATTGGCACCCTCGTTAGAAATTTTCCAAAAATGTTTATAGCTAATCTTTAGGATCCTTGTTGACGACCTGGCATCATTTTAACAGGCGATATGACTTCACTTACCTGATGTACCCTTTGCTGGCTATCATGGCTGACCTATGCTTTCGCATGTAAATACTTCAGGTGTGCTGATTTGAACTAATGTGGCCGTACTATTCCAGCATGACCAGGATGACACAGTTTGATTCGTTTTGTGAGGTGGCCTGCCCCAATGTGAACTAAAATGTCCCGTATTAATATGTAACGATTTGTCTGATCTTGAACTGAGCTCCCTTAACTGACACAAAAACATTTAGAAACCTAATGGTCTTTTATACTGTGTTGTGACCTAGCCAAAAGCAGCTTAAGCTGTAGTGGGTAAAATAACTTAGTTCTAATCAGCCTTTGCCTGTGCTAATCCATGCAGATCTGTCAGGACCAGTAATTCGAAACCAGTGTGCCTTGCGTTCTACTAATGAGTCTTGTAGTGAATTCAGTTTCTAGAGCAGATATATCATTTTGTCTAAACGGGAGTATTTCGGTGGTGGACGGGGGTGTTACCAGGGAGTAAAAAACCAGAGGCAAAACATCCAGGTAAGAAAAGATTAAAGGGAAAAGTATCTCGGGAGGAAAATTACATGGAGTGGCAAATATCTAGATGAAGTGATCAGCTACACAAATATCAATGGGAAAAACGAAAGGGGAGAAGCATCCAATAGGAATGGAGTACTAGGGGCTAACATTTAGAAAGCAAAGTTACAGGGGCAAAATGCTGGAGTCGTGTTGTTATTCGTGTGAAATGAGTGTTAAAACAGGCGAAGTTGCTTTATGTATTTTATGAAGCTTAAAAACCATCAAAGCCAGCTGGTTAGTGTTCTGATCGTATTTAAGAGTTTCACACTATATACCCTAAAATTAAATGAATGATATAAGCCAACACAGTATTTGTTCTTGAATATTGCAAACATGGCCTGATTGGAGTAAATGAAGACCTGGATACAGATATTATGTTTTCGGAGGCCCTTAAAAATAAGCAGCTATGGTGATGTTACTTCAGTTTATACAAATGACTTTCGTGTTGAACATCTGCCGCGAAGAAAAGTGAAAACTCGTAGAACCCAGTACAGTACAGTATGCATTGTTGGCCTGGTCACTGCATCAACCAGTACATAAAATAAACAGGAAAGAACACGAAAAGAGTGCAGCACCCGCACCACCAATTGGTCTACTGGCCAAACCTGACATTGTCCTATGACCTTAACCTTCGTCATATTGCTCTTAAAATCGGATGATCTCATTTTTGTCTGAACCTTAACCGTTCTACAAAAGTCGGTCTAAAAATGAACAAAAACAATTATTTAGACTGACCTTGCCAAATGACTCTGAACTTTGATTTATTATCGCCCGCCTTTAGAAGGCGGAGCGATAATATTTTTGCCTGCCTCTGTGTGTGTGTGTGTGTGTGTGTGTGTGTGTGTGTGTGTGTGTGTGTGTGTGTGTGTGTGTGTGTGTGTGTGTGTGTGTGTGTGTGTGTTCCGATTATATCATGAACGGCTTGAGCTATCAACATGAAACCTTTAGGGTATCAAGATATCGCCAAAATCTTGGACAAGATCGAAAATGGGCGCTCGGGGTCAAGGTCAAGATCACCTAAATGGCTGCCAAAGATCAACTAGTTTTTATCGCCCGGTTTTAGCACTGTTTTATCCCATGAACAGCTAGAGCAATCAATCTGAAACCTTCAGGGTATCAAGTATGACCTAAATAATGGACTTGGCCAACAGCATATTCCGGCGGGCGATAAGCATTCGGCTCCCGAATGCTTTTCTTTCATTGCAAAATCAAATTAAGGTTAACCCCTCTGGTGATCCTCAATCTCTCCACCAAATCAGGTCCAAGTCAGCGCATAACAGGTTTAGTTATTTTGTTCTCACGCAGACGCATGGGTCGAAATAATACTTTGCCCTGTGATCTTGTCCATTACTTATTCGTGCTCATAATCGAATTCCCTCCGTCTTGCCTTACCTTTGATTTGGTTAGGTGGTTCATGCTCGGTCATGCTTTGACCTCACCCTGTAATCTTGATACGTATGCTCTTCAGTTAAGTAAGCTTCCTAACACTTCTTTCTAAGCGGCCAGTTTCCCTTATTACATGTTAATATCCTCGTTGGTGCTATTTAAAACATTCTAATACTGCCTTAGTTTTCAGAAATAACAAAAAATTACACTAACCAGGAAATCAGAAAAACAAATCGCTATAAAAGAGGTGCTAGGATGCTTCTTAAGTCGATGAGAATATCTGCCCGTGATTTTTAATGTATTATCCTCAGAAACAATAGGTCAACCCATTACCGAACCCTCAACCCTTCACCCCACCACACACCACTTCCAACTTTGGTAGCATCGGATTAAAACTATTCAACTTGTTTTGTTCACACACACACACACGAACGAGAAATGCTCGCGCGCGTCGAACAAAACAACAACTGTTCTTGCTTCTTATGCGCGGGTGTAATTATTAATAAAAGAAGAAAGAAAAACAAAACTATTTATTACAGCTTCAATATATTTTACCATTAGTCCTTCGTCGGTTTACAGCACAGTTGTTACTGGATCTGGCATGATACGCAACAGGGAGGGCCAGAGAATAAAAAATAAAAAGACAAATATATTGCAAAATATTTTGTGATTTCATACATTTGTTTCTGTGACATGCCGTCTTGATGGATAGATATGGGTACTTGTCACATGTTTACACCTCACGTATAACAGGCTGAAGTTTTATAAGTGTGCTCAATATGAGCACCGTTCCCGTTCATGCATTCATTCCACCTCAATTCAAAGTTTTTGATCACATGCTAGAACATTTCAGACGCGATGGCTTTGATGATATTGGTCATGGATCTTTAGCTCTTAAAGTTTCCTTACATTGCCAACGCAAACACTGTCCTTACCATACTCCCAGAGGAAAAACTCAGGAGGGTTAAGGTCGGGCGATTTAGACGCCCAGAGGTTTTCCGTCCTTTGTTAGATTACCCTATCAGATAATATATTTTGGGGCCATCAGTACAGGGAGTTTCCAAACACTACCCCTGGCCCTGGTGAGAGAGGGTAGTGTTTGGAAACTCTCTGTACTGTTGTTTGCAGATGATACTGTGTTGTTGAATGAAGACGAAGGAGAGCTGCAAGGCTTGGTGGATGAGTTTGGGAGAGTGTGTAAGAAACGGAATATAAAGGTGAATGTAGGGAAGAGTAAAGTGATGGTCTTTGAGAGAGGTGAAGTCAGTGAATGTACAGCGAGGTTGGATGGTGAGGAATTGGAAAATGTGAATACGTTTAAGTATTTGGGTAGTTTGATGAGTAAGGATGGAGGTTTGGAGGGTGAAGTGCTTGAAGGGGTACAGCAGGGAAGAAAGGTTGCTGGTTCCTTGAAAGCAGTGATAAGAAGTAGTGAAGTGAGCATGGAAGTGAAAAAGTTACTACATGACAGTATTGTGATACCAACTTTAACGTATGGAAGTGAAGCTTGGACGTTGCTGGAAGGACACAAGTCAAGAGTGAGAGCAGTGGAAATGAGTTACTTAAGAGGAGCCTGTGGAGTCACATAGAGAGAGGCTGACAAATAAGGATATAAAGGAGCGTTGTGGTGTGGATGTGGATGTGATAGGAAGCGTTAGGAGGAATACACTGAGGTGGCTTGGCCATGTGGAGAGGATGGAGGGTGAAAGACTGACGAAGAGAGTGTATGTGAGTGAGGTAGAAGGGGGAAGAGGGAGGGGGAGGCCGAGGATGAGATGCAGGGATGGGGTGGAGAGGTATATGAGAGAGGGGGGTGTGAGTTGGGAGCGGGGCAGTGAAATGGCGGGGTACAGGGCGACGTGGAGGCGATTTGTTTGTGGCCACCCCGAACGGGATTGAGGCGTCTGGCAATAGATAGATAGATAGTTCAAGTGTTATATTAGTAGTAAGAAGTGTTACTCAAGCCTGCATATGACTGACAGATGCACAAATCTATCTATCTATCTATTGCCAAACGCCTTAATCCAGTAAAGTATGGCCATAAACAAATCGCCTCCGTGTCGCCTGGTCCCCCGCATTTCACTGCCCTGCTTCCAGCTCACACCCCCCTCTATTATATACCTCTCCGCTCCATCCCTCCCTCTCATCCTTGGTCTTCCCCTTCCTCTCCCTTCTTCCACCTCATTCACATACGCTTTCCTCGTCAGTCTCTCGCTCTCGATCCTCTCCACATGGCCAAACCACCTCAATGTATTTCTCCTAACGCTTTCTATCACATCCACATCCACACCACAACGCCCCTTCATTTACTCATTTGTCAGCCTGTCTCTCCATGTCCACATGCTCCCTCAAATTATTCATTTCCACTGCTCTCATTCTTAACTTGTGTCCTTCCAACAAGGCCCAAGCTTCACTTCCATACGTTAGAGTTGATATCACAATACTGTCTCTTCCATGCTCACTTCCCTGTTTCTTAGTCATCATTCCTTTCAAAGAACCAGCAACCCTTCTTCCTTGTTATGCACTTTCAAGCACTCCACCCTCCAAACTTCCATCCTTACTAGTGATAGGCGATACCAGTGATTACATTTCGATACGATACCGATTACTTTCTTGTCCAGTATCGGTGGTACCGATTACCGATACCAATATTTCAGTTTATGAAATCATAGCCTTATTAATTAGATGAACTGCCTCAAATATCATTACCATCATTCACAACGGACGGATCCCAGGTTATTATCACTACATGGCAATCTAGTCTGTGAATGTGAATGAGACACCGCCCTCCAGCGCAGTAATAAAATTGCAGTCAACACTTCACAGTAAATTCTTAAAAGGTATTTTCAGTAACTCGATGTTCTTTTTTTTCATCAGTACTCATAGTAAGCAGTTCTCAGTAGCGATTCTTCAAAGTAAATAGCTGGTATCGGAAGTATCGATTCTCTGGTATCGATACGCCCACCACCAGTCCTTACTCATCACACTACCCAAGAACTTAAATGCACTTACATTTTCCATTTCCTCATCATCCAACATCACTGCACTTTTAGTGACTTCATTTCTCTCGAAGACAATATTTTTACTCTTCCCTACATTCACCTTTAGATTCTGTTTCTTACACATTCTTCCAAACTCATTCATCAAGTCTTGCAGTTCCCCTTCATCTTCATTTAACAATACAGTAGCATCTGCAAACAACAGTACAGGGAGATTCCAAACGTTGCCCTCTCTCAATAATGCCGCTCCGACATCTACTGACCTACCTCGTATCTCCTTTATAACCCCATCCATACACAGATTGAACAACCATGGAGACATGACACATCCCTGTTTCAATCCAGCATTCAAAAAGAAAAATTCACTCACTTCACTATCCACACGCATTGCAACCTTTAGCATAAAACAGGCGGATTATGGGGCAATAATTCTCTTCGGTTACTTCCACCCTCTGTCCATCACCGTCTTTAAACCAATGAGGGCCTTTGGTTGTTTTCGAGTTCACTGGACACCAAGCTGTAACTACTGGGCTGTGTGAAGGCCATTGCAAAATCTCGTCCGGTGGTTGATTTCCTCAGAATACACAGTTCTTTGAACTCACCTCTCCATCCTGATGGAACTATTGATCGATTGTTCGTCTTCTTCCGTCTAGGTATTGAACCAAATATACATTACTTTTTGAGCTCTTATGTCTTCTGTTGTTAACTTATCCAAAATTTGAATGTGGTACAGGATTAACTACAGGTCCAGTCTCAAAATATGGCGGGTACTTGTCCTCCTTAAACCCAATTCCTATGGTCGCCGTCGGGTGCATTTCTTGGACTTTGCGTTGCGAATTGACGGACTCCATCGATGTTTTCTGCGGTTCTAACTTCTCTGAGTCCGCTGGACCTACCTTTGTTTACTGTGGACAGTTCTGTCTCTTTCGAATTTCTTCTCAGCCTTCCAGGTTATGTTTCTGTCGGGTGTCGTTCTAACCTCAAAATGACCACAATATGCCTGTTGAACTTTAACACTCGTTTTGTCCCGAGGTAGAATTCGATCACTTTTCCTGTTTTTTCTATGATGAGCGACATATGTTCGGCCGGTCTTCAATATACGGTAAGATAAATTCCTATCAGTTGCCTAAATTATCTGAAGAATATAATGCTAAATATTAAATAATGAGAATTATTATTTTTTTTGCCCTCACTGTACACATACAAAATGTGCTTTGGCAGCGGTCTTCAACTCATTAAGTGGCCGACATTGATCATCCTTTTTTTTTTTCCCCACAAATGTTGAATTCATCATGATTCAAAGCAAACATTCCTTCCCTTCTTCTGGAACTTGCAAGGTCTCAGTAGCTCAGGTGAAGTATAAAAGCTGGCCAAAACAAATCTGTGATCAAAACATCCGATAAAAATATTCGAGTAGCAGGACTGATCCGTCAATTTTTCCCTTACACACCACACGTTGATATTGATACGTGAGTCACTATACATTTATCAATGCTTTTAATCCATGAAATAATGCTTCAGTTTCAAAATGACACAATAATAGCCGTATGGCAGTCAAAGGGGAAGATTATATATTCCGTCACAATGGCATCCCACCATTTTTTTTTTTTTCCATCCAATCTCCCTTGTTTTTGCCAGCTTTTAATAAGACCCCCTTTCCCATACTACTGTGGGGCATTGCGCAAGTTCCTGGAGGAGGAATCTAGTGTTCTGATTGCTATGGTTCATAAAGGGCTCAGCAATCTTGAAACTGATAGGAAGACTGTATAGTAAAATTCGGCCGCTGAATGTGCGAAGACAGACCTCAAAGCATATTTATATATTTTTCAGAAGTGCCTGGCAGAATACTAAATCCAACAATAGCGGTACCGAAAGTCATCGTGGGTTTACCAAGGACTAAAGGTCAAATATAATTAGTCAAACTGTATTACACTGATTCATTCTCCTATTCTTAAAAATATAATTCTATGCATTGGTTGGTGCAATGAACAGAACGACAATTTTACCGTAAAAACTCGACGAATTTTGTTGCAGTTGCTTTACGTACCAGGTAGCCTGTGTAAGAAATATTGCTCTGTGTGTGTGTGTGTGTGTGTGTGTGTGTGTGTGTGTGTGTGTGTGTGTGTGTGTGTGTGTGTGTGTGTGTGTGTAAACCAAATGACGTAAAGAGATTGTGTCCAAACCTTAGACAATTAGAAGCAAGGGGTGAGGGACAGCCTCTGTGATTTTTTTTTTTTTTTAAGAACATCAGGGGAACGGTCACGGCTACATGGATAGGTCAAACGCTGACCTTGCAGAATAAACTTAAACACTGGTTATCCAGTTTAGACCAAACCTGGGGAAAACGTTGAGCGTAAATAAAGAACGAAATGATTCTATTGTGAAAACTTTCAAAGGTCAAGGTCACATGGGAAAGTCAGATTTCGTCCCATGTGTGTGTTTGCTGAAAAATAACTGGAAGCGTTTTGAATCGATATTTACCCATACCGGTGGAAGTGACGATTGTCAGGTAAGGAGGAAACGTGCATTTTTTTTTTTTTTTTTTTTTTTTTTTTAAGAAAAGAGAACAACAGGCACGGGGTCGAGGTCAGAGGGCAAAGTCAACTTAAAACCTTATTCATTCAATTTAAGCCAAATCTGAGGAAAGACGGATAGTACGGTCAGAATGAAGTAATTCTGTTAATAATTAGTCACAAGTTAGAGTCACAGGGAAAAGTCATGAGATGGCCTGTGTGTGTAATTGTTAAGAAACTAAATCACACATTTTAGATCCAACTTTAACCCAACTTGGAAGGAGGACTGAGGATCAGACAATGAGAAAACCTCACGTTCTACGAGAAATAGGTTAAAGGTTAAGGTTCAAGGGCAAGGTCAACTTAAACAGTGTCCGGTTTAGACTAAACTTTGTGAAAGGACTGAGTCAATCAAAATAAAAGGAATCAATTTGACAACACTTCGTCGAACGTCAATGCCACCTGGAAAATTCAAAGGCCAAGGTCAAAGAACTAAGTCAGCTCAGTTTTGATGTGGTTTGAGCCAAAAGTGGTGGAAGAGTTATTGGTCTGGCAAGAAATTGGAGATTCAGTTGTGAGAACAATCATACCAAGGTCAATGTCACATGAGAAGGTCCTAATTTCGACCGTGTATCTCTGTGTATAAAATAAACACTTCTGATCTGATGTGGAAAAAACTTGATGGATGAGTTCAAGATGTCCCAACCAGTTGTACAATAACAATACTTCAATTTTATTTTTTTATTTTCCCGTGGCAAAAACCCCTCAAGCTTTCTGCAGCGTCTCTACGTTTTCTAACTGGGAAATTCTGCTCATGTTCGCACTTCTCTTAGTTTGTTTACTTAACTTTAATATACCTTCAAGATAGTTGAGGTAAACATTTTACTTTTCATCGTTCAAGAACTCTGCTAGATCAGACTTTTCCAATAGGAATGTACAAACCTCCTCCCACAGACTGAATTAGTGTATGAACCTCCAAAAGACAATCATCTGGTTTCCGTGTGTTTAAGCAGTGATTGATGGTCCGCACATAGTTCCTCACAGAATGAAGTGAACAATCCGGAGTTTGTAACTCTTCTTTGTAACAAAGTTAATGATCATCATGGCGGTGTTCCTAACCGTGTGAAGCCAACGTTCAACGTCTTTCTCGGCAAGCATTTCTCCGTGCAAGAGAGAAAATTAGTAGACACTTCATTTATCATGTCAATGATTCCCTTGAGACTTCCAGTCATGCCTCCGTAGCCATCACTATACTGTATATTCCGATGCAGTTTGTCCAGTTGATATAATTACCTCTCGTAACATCACTCAGAGTTCGAAAACTTTAGTGCCCACCACTGTCTTTCTTATATCTTTGCAAGCCAGAAAGAATTCTCTTTTCACTTTCTCAGCACACGAAAGTAAATGTGACATACGGATGCATCTGTTGAGTCATTGAGCTCGTTGGAGAAGTCATTGTCATGGAAATGTACAGTACACTGTACGTCCTCAAACAAAATGAGATGCGGCATTTTATAGCGTCACTGGCAGGGGTACCCAGCATTGCCGGGCCAAAAACGCAAACGCTCTAATCCCATTTGTTCTAGTTCAATCTTTCCTTCTACTTCAGAAAGACCATGTACCTCTTTTACCTTTGAAGAGGAATAATAAGAGGGCCAGGAACTTTCTATTTTAATTTTTGTAGACGAATGCACAGGATTAGTGTGCACTTGTTTACTATTACCAGTGACCTCAAATTACCTCCGACCGGTGACCTCAAATGACCTTGAAGGTCAACCTCACATAACCTATGTCTGAACTGGAGGTCACATGAATGTCCATGCCAAAAATTGGGGTGCAGGGGCACCCTGCGTTGCACGGCCAAAAAGGCAAACAGTGACTTCAAATGACCCAGATCTGAATTTTGACTCCTCTAAAACCATCCTTGTGCCTCCCTGATTCAAAATATATATGGGTCTGGGGGTCTCTGGCCCTTGGACTGGCCGTGATTGAAGGACAAACAAAACATGCAAACAAACAAACAACGAGGCCCTTATAGATAGATAGATAGATTAGTTACTGGTATTTTTGCTGATGGCTTGGCTTTGTCCTTATTTTTCATGTCCCTGACAATCTTACTTTTACAGGACTCAATGAAATTTTCACCAACTGTGTGGGACATAATCCTTTCACAGATTTTCAGAACCACATTATGCGAAATTTTCCCTAACGTTTTATCCATACCGGTTGTGGCCTTCATCCCAAATTGCATACCATGTAGTTCCTTTACCTTATACACCAAAATTACTCTGTAGTTATCCTTCTCCTGGTCAAGTTTCGTCTGCAACTTCCATACTAGAATGGTGGGCATCATACTCTTATTGGACAACCTGAAAGCAACGAACACTCTATGGTTGAACAGGGTCTTAACTTGCTGGCTTATTACGAAGCCACAGTTAACATAACTGTCATCTTATTTCCTCATTATGGGTTCTCTAACAGGAGCAGAGATTTTCCTTTTCTTCCTCACTGAGAATATGACTTCTCTTTTGGCTCATCACTCTGTAGGTGTTGTGCTGCCTACTTCTTCCTTAGCCTTTATCGTTCTTTTTCTGTGCCTGCCCTCCTCTCTTCCTATTTCTCCCATCTTTCCTGTCACTTCTTATTGCTTTTCTTTCCTTCACAGGTGGTTTTACATTGAGTGACAAGCCAAATGGTTTCCTCTAAGCCAAGAAATAATTTACAACGCTGAGTAACTAAACCATACGTGCTCCCTAAGTGTCAACAAGTGGGTTGGTGGAGGGTTAGTGCCCTTCCCTGTAAAACAAATAACTCAAAGTCAAATGGCCACCCTTTACGGGATTATGGGGTCTGGCAATAGATAGATAGATAGCCTCTGTAGGTAACTTTCGTGATTCTTATTCTGAGGACGGTGGTCGAACAATAACTTCGTCACTCTTCTTTTTAGCTAATTCAACACAATCATAACCAGAAAGCACTCAGCGAGCGCATGCCTTCGCCAATGCCATTGCCATTAAAAAGGATCCGGATCCGGGTTTGGTTCCGCCCCAAAATCTACTTTTTTTTTTTCTTTTTTTTTTTTTTTGGTTCATGGCCTACCTTTCTACAAAAATTTCACTGAAATTCATTGATAACTTTTGGAGATATTGCCCGTGATACTGCGGATCCGGATCCGCCCCCAAATTTAATCATTTCATCCGTGGCCCATGGCCCAACCTTCCACAAAATTTCATTAAAATCAGTTCATAACTTTTTAGTAATCCTGCTAACAGACAGACAAAGAGAGAAACCTACTTGGCGGAGGTAAATATTGCAGTAGCTCTGTCAAACCAAAAATTTCAGACAACTCCGTGAATCAGTCATGAATCCATGGCCATGACTAACGCCTCAGTTGCTGAGTATATCAATCATCAGTTTACCTTAGTATGAACTAAATATGTGCATACCGGTTAGTTAATACCATGGCGACGAGGTCAAGCCCGAACATAATGTAAACACCAACTGCACAGACAGTCGACAGTCTCGCCACCCACGCATTTAGCAGGAGAGAGAGCCAGCAAAGAGCATACCATCCCAACCCTGGGCTTACGTATTTATATGGCACACACTCACATCCCATAGTTGGTGGCTTGCCAAGCCAATTACAGAACCTCACTCGTATCTCACAGTTGGTGGCTAGCCAAGGCAATTATCACCAACCATTATATAACCACAGTGATGAGGGAAAACCACGCTCACCAAAGCTATTCCGCCATGTTATGTCACCCTTACAACTGTGCTGGTAGCATATAATCATCCTTCTGATGATAGTGCCAATGCTTCCAGGCGGAAAATTCTAGTCTGGCCAAGACACGGCGAGACAGACTGGTACATTAAACTCGTACACACAACGGGCTGTAATAAGCTGCTGATCTCTCTCTCTCTCTCTCTCTCTCTCAAAGTACACACACACACACACACACACACACACACTATAAGAACAGTGTGAACATCTCACTCAGTTATACGGTGAGTGAAAGATTTATTATAAGAAAACAGAAGCTCTGGTTACTTAGGTCGATTGACTCGACAAATTTTCCCAGTCATCCCGTGGAACCATTAGTAGATTTCTAAAGCCCCCTTGGGGCCAGCGAATCTCCAGCTGGGAAAAACTGATTCAGTGACAATAGCTAGACTAAGCCTTCAGCTTTAACCACTAAAATCGAATAAGTCTTATAGAAATGGATATTGTAGTTTAAGGTAATACAGTATTCAGAGGTGGTGAGACAGAAGTAATATCTGTCAGAAGATTTATGAAAACCGGTTTAAAGATTCTTCAAAGCATTTATGTTAAAGATGCCACTGCTTGATCACTTTTATACGTTTCCCACAGTACATATAAGTGGAACCAAATAACCCCCACCAATATATAGAGGGAGGAAACTGACTGGAGAGAATTCTTACGGGGCAGATTGTGTCCTCCCCTGTGGCAAGGAGGGGGACACAATCTGGCCGCACTAAGGGGTATGATTACTACTCTGCGACCAGGTTGCGTTCGGAAGTATTCTACTACAGTATTCTCTGCGTGTCGTAAAAGGCGACTAAAAGGGGCGAGGTGAGGGGACTAGGGACCCCCTTCTCTGCTTTTTTTTTTTTTTTTTTTTTTTTTTAGTTCGTAAAATGAGACAGGCCATAGAAAGGGATAGGGGATTGAGTAATCCCCGTACCCTGAAGACTGAGTCTATGAATTTGCGTGGATGTAGTACGATTGAGGTTAAAAGGGAGGAGATTGGGAGAATGTTTTTGAGATGAAAGTTGGATGTGTTAGCTTTGAGTGAAACAAAGATGAAGGGGGAAGGTGAGTCTAAGTTTGGAAGTGTGAATGGAAGAGTGTCAGGTGCTGATAGAGGAAGGGCAAGAGAAGGTGTGGCCTTGTTAGTGAGCCTGGAAGTGCAGCAGTGCGTGCTTGAATGGTAAGAGGTGTCATCGTGACTGATGTGGGTGAAAGCGAAATTTGAACGTGAGTTGTGGGCGTTTGTGAGTGCATATGGACCTGGTAGCGATAGGGATGCAGAAGAGAGGAAGTCATTCTGGAATGATGTTGATGAGCCTCTGCAGAGTTTTGGAGCGAATGTGACTGTGGTACTGATGGGAGATCTGAGTGCTAGAGTGGGAAATGTTGCAGTTGAAGGTGTAGTTGGTATGCATGGTGTGCCTGGAAGAAATGAAAATGGGGAATGAATGATAGGGATGTGCGTTGAGCGAGAGATGGTGTTTGGAAATACCTTGTTTGAGAAGATTACCTTATAAGTATACATGGGTGAGACAGAAGGGTGGACGGGTTGTTGATAGAGCTTTGATGGACTATGTGGTTGGGTCCAGGAATGTAATAGGAAGATTGTTGGATGTGAGAGTTTTGAGAGGAGAGGGTGGAGGTATGTCTGATCACTATCTGGTGGAGGGAAATTTGAGAGTTGGTAAGAGATGGGTGCGAGCAAAGAGAGTTAGGTGTGGCAGGGAAGTTTTGAAAGTGAGTGAGTTGGATAAAAGAGAGAAAATAATAGAGTACCAGGAGAAACTGAAAGATGAGTGGAACACAGTGAAAGATCAGGAAAATGGCAGTGTGGAGTAAGAATGGCAGTTGTTTAAGAGTGCTGTGGTGAGGCATGCGGAAGAGGTGTGTGGTGTGAGACAAGTGGGTGGTGGTGTAAGAAAAGGAAGTGAATGGTGGTGCGAGGAAGTAAGAGTGGCTGTGGCTGAGAAGAGATGTACATATGAAGTGTGGCTGCAGAGGAAGGATGAGGTGTCATATGAGAGATATAAGGAAATGAGGAATAGGGCAAGAAGGGCCGTGCATGGTGCTAAAGTGGCAGCAGATGAGAGGTGGGGTAGGCGGTTGACTAAGAATTTTCAATAGAATAAGAAAATGTTTTGGAAGGAGGTGAAAAGGGTGCGAAGGGGAGAGTCTGGGAAGGAAGATTGAGTAAAAGCAGAGGATGGAAGGATGTTAAATGAGATGGATGCAGTAAGGAAGAGATGGGCGGAGTATTTTGAAATATTGTTAAAAATAGAGGAGCAATGGGAGACTACTGTGGCAGATGGAAAGGTGCAAGGGATAAATGTGTTGGGAGAGTTGAATGATTCTTTGATCACAATGGTGGAAGTGCAGGAGGCGGTAAAGGAGATGAAAACAAGGAAAGCTGGAGGTATGGATGGGTGTGCTGTGGAATGCCTGAAAGGTGGTGGAATGACTATTGTTGACTGGTTAGTAAGGTTGTTGAATGTGTGTTTTGTGAGAAGCATGGTGCCAATTGACTGAGCAAGTGGTTATGTGGTCCCAGTGTATAAAGGTAAGGGTGATAAGTATGAATGTACTAGCTTTAGGGGTATAACAGCCGTAGTCTTAAACTGTGGGCAGGCGTTCACCTTGCCCTATCATCATATTTTGGTAGTCTTAACGCATGAAAGGGAGAGCATTCCCTGATGGACGGGAAAGAATTACCACAGGGTAGTACTGGAATCCGTGGGGAGTCTCATAGCAACCCTTCGCATGTCCCTTCATCATATTAAAGCAGCCTTGTGCAAAGAAAACTACGCAGAATTTGAAAGGTCCTATGGTGTGTATGATGGGAATTTTTATTTTATGATAAAAGCATCGTGTAAAGAAAAAAATAAGTGTTTAATATTTTTATCGTTTTAAAAGACTTCACTGCTTCTCTGGTGATGGTTAATTTACGTGACGAAATCAAAGATGAGATACTGTATCCACTCCCTTTTGTTTCTCAGTATTTCTACCAAGCTGTTTATCAGATATGGTGCATGATACTTTTATAAATAGTTTAATTAGTACGTGAAATAATTCCTACAGTAAAGAATGGCTGAGTACTACCTAAACAGACGACTGGTGCACAGCCAGTTAGTTTGAATTACAAAGTCTCGTGGTTGCGTTCGGTGAGCTTTTGCAAATCCGCACTATTTTGTTTTGGCTTGGCAATATATTTTTCTGGTGTATTTTGGTGTGACTTGAACGAATTTGGCTTTTATTTTCGGTGTTCGTGAATGATTTTAAAATTAACCCCCCCCCCCCGTGTCTTGGGAAGTGGGATTTCAGAGTTCTGGGTGGGAATAATGACAAAAACAAGCATTTGGGGCAGAAATATAGTCACAATCGGTATGACCAGCCAAGGCATGTTCATAGGGTTATTACTGACCGCATGAACTCCTCTGAAGCTATGTCTGATACCGAATTTTTCCTACGGTACAGGTTCTCCAAAGCCTGTATACATTCTCTTATACAGAGTATTTAAGAACAAATGCCAGTCTTTAATAATGGAAGAGGTAAGAATTGAAAACATTAAGATTATCTTGTGTATGAATCTTAGAAACTGTCATATTTATTGGTTTTATGATAAGAATTTGAATTTTAAAATTAACAGTGTTACCAACTGTTTGCCGCGCCTACCCACACGAAGGGGTGCTCACGCTTTCAAGATTACCACTTACGTTGAAGATGTGAGATCACACCACGAGTGGGGTGCGGGAAGGGTAACCCCTGCCCTCAGTTTTACGACTACGGGCGTAAGTCTGTTGAGTGTTGTACAGTAAGTAAGGTGTGTGATAGAGTGTTAAGAGAGTTAGAGAGGGTACAGTGGGAATGATTGGTGATGAGTAGTGTGGCTTTAGGAGAGGGAGGGGATGCGTGGATCAGGTGTTTGCTGTGAGACAGGTGTGTGAAAAGTATTTAGCGAAAGGAGAAAATGTGTTTTGGGCGTTCATGGATTTAGAGAAAGCATATGACAGAAATAATAGGGAGAGTTTGTTGACTGTTTTAAGATTGTATGGATTTGATGGTAGGTTGGTAAAGGTGTGAAAAGTTTGTATCTAAATAGCAGAGAGTAAGAGTTGGAAATACTATGAGTGATTGATTTCCCTTGAGAGTGGGGCTGTGGCAGGGATGTGTGATATCGCCTTGGTTGTTTAATATTTATATGGATGATGTTGTAAGGGAGGTGAATGTAAGAGTGTTAGGTGGAGGTCTGAGTCTGGTGAATGTTGATGGTAAAGAGTGGAATCTGAAGCAGTGCTGTTTGTTGATGATACTGCACTGGTGGCTGGTTCAGAGGAGAGATTGAGACTGTTGGTAGAGGAGTTTGGAAGTGTGTGTGAAAGGAGGAAATTGAAAGTAAATGAGAAGTAAGAGTAAAGTGATGAAGTGCATGAGGTTGGTAGATGGTAGGAGGATGAACAAAGTTTTGAATGGTTTTTGAGTTGCTTGAGGAGGTAGAGTGTTTTAAGTATTGAGGGTCACATGTTGCTGTGGATGGAAGAATAGATGCAGAAATGAAGTTTAGAATGAATGAAGTAGGAAAGGTGCTTGGAGGAATGAAAAAGTGTTTAGATGTCGTTCACTTAGAATGGACGTAAAGAGAAGGCTGTATGAGGGTTCTGTGGTACCGACTGCATTATATGGGGCTGAAACATAGATTATGGGTGTAGCAGGGAGGAAAAGTTTGAATGTAATGGAGATGAGGTGTCTGAGGAGTATGTATGGTGTGATGCGTATGGATCAAGTGAGAAATGATGAAGTGCGAAGGAGAACTGAAGTTGTGTGGGAGATGGCTGATCGAGTTTAGCAGAGGGTGTTGCGATGGTTTGGGCATATGGAGAGAATGGATAATGAGCGATTAGTGAAGAAGATAACTAGATCTGATGTGAGAGGTGTAAGGCTGAGAGGAAGACCACGAATAGGATGGATGAACAGTGTGAAGAGAGCACTGGATGCGAGAGGGATGTCTGTTGAGGAAGGAAGAGTGGCTGTGCATGACAGAAGTGATTGGAGAGAAATTGTGAATGAATAAATGATGACACAGCCCTGAGGGGATATTCTCCAGCATTTGGTCTGATCAGCTGATCAGGTCAGGGGCGGGTAAGGGGATGGGTCCCTTATGATGTGGCAGGGGTATACCAGCTCTGCTGCTGGGCCCTACTGTGGATGTCACTGATTGCACTGCGCAGTTGACTCTCGTGCGATGTGGTGCAGTAAGGATCTCTCCCTTCTCCCATTGGGGATAAGATGCGAATGAATGTGTTTGAGTGGATGAGTAAATTGGAAGTATGTCGTCCTGTTTCGGGTACCTCCATTTGCTTGGGGGAAGCAGCCTAGGTATATAGATATAGATAGAATATGAAAGGAGGAGGACTGGGAAATATCAAGGGGCGAAAGTTGCAGAGTGCATGTTTCTAGCAGTGGAAAGTAACAGAGAAGATAAATATTAGGTTTGGAAAGTAACTGGCTGCAAATATTCAGAAGTAAAAGTGACAAGGGACCAAAGTGGCAAGAGAAAATATTAAGCAGTTGAGAGTGACGGGGGAACGTGGTAGAGACAAATAATCAGGAGAGGAAGTGACAGGAAAGTGACCCGAGAAAGTGACAGGAGAAAATGATGGGGGAAAGTGATAGGGGGCAATAATTCATGAGGGACAAGCAACAGGTAACAGATACCTATGAGAGGGAAAGTGAGAGGGGAAATTAACAGATAGAAGTGGTGGGGTCAGGGAACAGTACAAAGGATTTGAACTTCGTTCATGCTGAGTGTATTGATCTGCCTTACAACACACCGACATATCTTAATAATACTCTCGCTAATACTAATTCGCCAGTTCTGTATGAGACAGCCCTAGCATATATTCGGTATAAACGGTGAGTGTTAGTGCTGCAGTGTTGAAATGTGGAGGTTGATGGCACGTGTGAGGGCTGCTGTACCTGAAAATAATGACTGCTGAACCTATGCCCAGAGTCGAGCAGTAAGAAATATATAATAATAACAATAATAATAAAAATATTATTATAATTATTATTATATTATCCATGAGGAGAAATATCCTCTGGTGTTGTACAGGTGTGCCATGCCCTACCATGATTTACTTGAACAAGTAATTACCTCATGCCACCCAACATCATATGTGCCTCGACTATAGGACGTGTGTCTGACCATCTCCCTTTTCTATAATTTTCAGTGTTTTCATTAATGAAGAACGTAGGCCAGCATACTCTCTTAACCCTTCAACGACGGGCTACTTTTCAATTTTACATCCGTGTGGGACGGATTATTTTGGAAAAAATAAAGTGTTATGGCATCAGGCAAAAAATGAATAAATGGATCAGAATAGCTGAAAAATACAGAATTTTATGTTACTCTCTTCAAGTTGTGTGCGGGCTGGGTGGTGGTTAGAGGTGATTGAGAGGGGTGGTGGCGCGTCAAGGTCACTCTCAGTGGCATATGACTGAGAGCAGGCGGACAGAGTCATGTTTTCTGTCTTATTTGTAACAGCAGACTAGCATTTATTATTTTTACATTATGTACACTGTTCTGTGTCTTAATGATGCACTTTGAACGCTACACATTGTATTATGATGTATTTTATTTTAATCTTACGTCTCTACAGTTATTTTCTTACGTTTGTAAATATAATGTACAACTGTATAATATAACTGTTCACACTAATATGTCTTTAGTGTGTGGTATTCTGTAAAGCAATTGATACAGAGACCCACACTACACTCAGGACACCACGTATTCACATCTCTGCATTTACCTGGGCGTCTCACTGAATTCTTGCACACAACACACCTCCTCTGTTGTTTACTGTCACTTGCATCAACTGGAAGTGGCTCAAGGTGGTGTCATGAGATATATTCTGTTGCCATATCTCCCATTTGTTTCATATAATGGGCCTGCAGAATATGAATGCATTCTGGAACGTCAACTGCCCCTCCTTAATAGAAGTTTGGGAATATTGACCACCCTTTAGGGGTTAAACATCTACCTCCACTTGTCAGCACTACACAGCATCCACATTGGACATGACACCTATTTCCATACCACCTAGCAATGGCTGCTTAAGTATTAAGAGAAAATTCTGTGATACCTCGGATTGCCACCACCGGCAGGGTAGGGCTGGTGGCAAAGGACCCTCATGGTCATAATCAAATGACTGTGCTGTTCGTCAGTGGAGAAGTGCGGGTTCGTCCGAAAAATTTACCACTGTTCGTAGTCTTAGTACGAAACTGAAATCTGCATTTCTTCCTCTAGTCTGTATCCCTTATAGCCCTATTTCTCACAGAAACCAAAATCTTTCCCTCTACTGACTTATCCCTATTTAGTTTTCCTGGTTACTACCTCCATAAGAATTCTGTAACAAGGGGGGCACCTGTTTTTATAGAAAATCTGACAATATTTTAAACTTCATTTAACTTTGATTATTCATTATACAAACTAAATTATCTAAATATAGCCAGATATATTTGTACAGTTTATCACTCATACAATACTTCTTCAGAACCAAGCATATACTACTCCATATCCACACAAATGACCAGCTTTGACCTCATCCATACCACTGACATTACCATTTTGAGTGATTTTAACATCCATAATATAAAATGACTATTGCATTCTGCCAGGACTAACAATACTGGTATAGAATGCAAGAAGTTTGCAAAATCATTTAGTCTCAGGCAATAGGAAAAACAAGCCCAAATATATACCTGATAATCCTGACCAAAGCACCTGTCTCTTAGATCTGTTCCTGTCAAATAATCAAGATCAATACAGATAAGAAGTACTGTCACCGCTTGGACTCTCCGACCACAGTCTCATCAATGCCTCATTAGTCAATTACACCAATTCTCCCTGTTCTGAACCAGTCAGGGTGACTAGATGGCACTTTGATAAGGCAGACTGGGAATGGATGTAGTGATTATCTTCCTAATATTCCATGGCAATCTTTCTTCTCCACTGACATCAATTCTACCCAGTCTCACATTAATGACTTAATACAAGATGGTATGAAATTTTTCATACACTGTCAACAATTTACTAGAAGATCGAACTCCGACGAAAGGTTTGACAGCAATTGTGCCAGAGAAACAACTCAAGAGGCTTTTGCATACAACTTTTACTTAAAATAGAATAAAAGCAATTGAATCTTCAGTAAATTTGAATTTAGTAGACATCAAGCAGAAACAGTATTACATCTTGTTAAATCAAACTTTCTTCACAACCATGCATCCAAGCTATTAAAAAATCCTAATGACAACAGAATATTCTGGTCAACTTTCAGTTCTTTCAGTAACAGAATGAGTCATCACTCATTCCCCCATTAAAATCTGATGGAAACATAAAAAATGACATGCATGGAAAAGTGAACATCTTTGCCAGTAAATCTGACAGAAATTCTACCTTAGAGGAAGTCAGTCAGAATGATCCTGTCCTAGAACTTGACTCTCCCGAAATTGTTCCACTAAAGATTCAGACATGATACGCAAAAGCCATCACAGACAATTTACCAACCGAAAAAGCTCAAGCTCCACATGCAGTTCCTCCAGTCACTTTGTAAAGGTATTCCAGAGAATTTAGTCCTGTTCTAGCTAAATTATTCTGACTATGCAAACTTACTTCTTCATATCCTAACTCTTGGAAAGAAGCCAATATCCACCTGAGTCCGAAAAACGGAAGTTCCTTTAATCCCTCTGATTATGACCAATAGTTATCACATCTTTTCTTGTTATTAGTAAGCACATTGTTAAATGTCTTGAATCTAACAACTTATTCAGTGACAGTCATTTGGTTCTAACCACGATATATCCACTGTTGATACACTCAATCTCTTATATCATCCATCACTCAATTGACGAACATGGAAAAACCCATGCAGTAGCCCCTGGTATTTCTAAAGCTTTCGACAGCGTATGGCACCGTTCACTGTTATCTAAACTTCCTTGCTATGGTCTTTTGTTACACTGATTTCCTCATACATCAGTGACAGATAAGAGTAAGAGTAGATGATGTATATTCCAATTTACACTCGATCAATGCTGGCATGCCATAAGGATCAGTTTTGGCTCCAACCCTGTTCCTTATTCATATTAATGATCTTTCTTTCACCAACAATCCCATTCACTCATATGTAGACGCCTCAACACTTCACAGTCCCTTGATTACACCCATTCACAAAGCACGATATCTCTAACTCCCAACACAGTACAACCATCTCCATTAATCAAGACTTACCTAAGATCCCTGTATGTGGACATATTAATATTGTCTCAGTGCTAGAAAATACAGATCTATACAGTTTACTAATATACAGATACTGCCTGAGTCCTACATTACATTCAATGGAACCGATATTCCTATCTCTAAGATTGTTGAAATTGTTTGTAATTTGCTTAACGACAGTCTCACTTTGTCCTCTCATAACAGATCGTTTGCTGAAACCACTTCAAAGAAACTTGGATTATTGTACAAAGTCAGTAACTTCTTCACTGACCAGCAGTTAATTATAATTTACAAGAGGCTAATGCACTCTCAGCTCGAATATTGCTCACCCTTGTGGAGTGGATGTGGAGAGCTTGCAATAAGATTGCCTGACAAAATTTAGAACAAAGCTATAAGAATAATTAATAACCATGCTGTTAGAAATGAACTACCACACAAGGAAGAAGGAATGTTGCCTACCTTGCATTATTTTACACATTCTTTTCTGGCAAATGCTTGGACGAAATTACATCCACTGTGCCACCTCTCCACGCCTTTCCCTGTGCAACACAGGCTTCTGGTAGCGCTCATGACTGACCTTACGCTCTGCTGTAGTGCAGAGCTTCTGTCTATCATAATTCTTTTATTCCCCGAACTTCTGTTTGGAATTCGCTTCCCTAGAACAGTTTTTACCCCAGCCTTCAACCTACAGCAGTTCACGTCCAACTGTTTCTTTTTTTTTTTTTTTTTTTTTTTTTTTACCACCTGCCTTTAGCAAGGCAGAGTGATAATATTTTTGCCTGTACCTGTGTGTGTGTGTGTGTGTGTGTGTGTGTGTGTGTGTGTGTGTTACCATTATATCTAATGAACGGCTTGGGCTATCAACATGAAACCTTCGGGGGAACAAGATATGGGCAAAATATTGGACAAGTTCGAAAATGGGTACTGTGGGTCAAGGTCAAGGTCACCAAAATAAATGCCAAAAGTCAACTAGTTTTTATCACCCACCTTTAGCACCATTATATCTCATGAATGGCTTGAGCTATCAACAAGAAACCTTCAGGGTATCAAGATTTTGCCAAATCTCGGACAAGTTAGAAAATGGACACTCGGGGTCAAGGTCTAGGTCACCAAAATGGCTGCCAAAGGCCAATGGCCTTTATCGCCTGCCTTTAGCACCATTATCTCATGAACGGCTAGAGCTATCAGCATGAAACCTTTAGGGTATCATGATATGGCCAAAATCTTGGATGAGTTCGGAAATGGGCACTCGGGGTTAAGATCAAAGTCACCAAAATGTCTGCCAAATGCCTGGTGGGCGATTGGCATTCGCCTCCCAAACAATTTTCTTTGATTTATGAATGAAGGACACTTTTAATCTGGTGTATGGATTGTTTAAAAATAATTTGTTTTTCTTTCCTCTGCTTTTTTTTTTTTTTTAATGTGAAAACAATAATGTTTCATTTATCCACAAGTGATGGTGGGACGTTGCCGAATCATTTCTAGTTGAACTCGCTTCGACGTGCCAATGTGACTGGATGACTAATTGTAGCCAAAGGAAAAAACACGCGTTTTGTAATACCATGACACGGAATGACCTGTATTACCATAACCTCACCTAATATGACTCGTACCACCATCACATAATATGAGGTATGCTACTATAATGGCCTAGTGTGATCTGCACTATGTTGTTGTGATACAAGCCGAGGCTCCTCATGACGTGACCCCATTGCAGAATTAAATCTGCCACGTCAGCTGATCCCTCCCAAAGTCTTTTATTGAAGTTATGTTGAATTGTTTCTCTGCGTTATGATAATGAAGTGCAAAAGGTGTGTTGTATTGTAGGGGATTTCACTGCAATGTAGGCAGATTGGATTATTTGAGTTGTATTTTGTGTTAGTATTGTAGCAAGTATGTGTGAAAACCACACCATGTCTGGCTATGGGCACTCATGTCTCTCTGGAATGGGTAGTTTCTGTCAAGCGGGTATCTAATGGTGATTCGTGAAGGATGTTTCTGGTTTTCAGATGGCAGTGGTTGCTATGAGCACATGTTCATAATTGATAAGTGTAATGCTGGGTTTAGGAGGAGGGTTGTGGTTCAGATGCACTGGGTAATGCTGGTAGCTGTTCCTTCGTGTGTGTGTGTGTGTGTGTGTGTGTGTGTGTGTGTGTGTGTGTGTGTGTGTGTGTGTGTGTGTGTGTGTGTGTGTGTGTGTGTGTGTGTGTGTGTGTTGAACGAGATGATGCACCATAAAGCTTTAAAACTGGGATGGGTATTGAGCTGAAACAAATGAACTGTGCCTGTTGTGTTCGTATGACCCTGGATGGAAGTAATCTGATTCTTCATGCAGGTTATCTATACCTGCGATCATCTTTATTATGTTTATTTTTTAAAGTCTGTCCATGTCTGTGTTGGTTAAGACTGGGCACAGGGTGAGTTGACATAACTGATTATTATTCCAGTGAACTATTTGTATACAGTTATCAGGGATTTTATTTGTTGTCCAAATATCTATCTATCTATCTATAGCCCGACGCCCTAATCCCGCAAAGGGTGGCCGCAGACAAAACGCCTCCAAGTCACTCTGTCACCCACCATTTGACTCCCCTCCCCCCAACTCACCCCCCCCTCCCTCATATACCTCTCAACTCCATCCCTCCACCTCATCCTCGGTCTACCCCTCCCTCTCCCTCCCTCCACCTCACCTACATACACCCTCTTAGTCAGTCTTTCATTCTCCATTCTCTCCACATGTCCAAATATGCTGCCTATTATTGTCTTCAGGGCGTTCAGTTTACAAAAATCCTTTGCACTGATGTTTCTCGAATACCGGGAAAAGTTTATGTGTGTGGCCATTGCAGGTCACAGAATTTTGAGCTTATGTACGGTGAGACCGGTTCTTTTGAGAAGGAATCTTGAGGATTCGTTTGGGATTCATGTCTTTCTGGTTTGAGATGGGTAATTGTTCGTGTGGTTTGGTTTCTGTTCTGACAGAGGCAATGTTCTTTAGTAAATGTGATATCAAGTGGGAAAACTGAAACACTACCCCATCTTAAACACTAAGCAGGGATATGCATGACATTCGATGAGGCGTCCTCATGAGGTACGAATAACTCTCCTTGGTTTGTAGTCAAATTGACTCTCCGGTATGAATACACGTGGCCATCAGGTGAAGTAAAAGGATTTCGGGATTTCTGACAGTTAGAATAAAATTGTTAAAGTGTGTACAGGCACTGCTGGAACTTGACTGCTATTGTTGAGGTATGGGCTGTTGTAAAGCTACTGCCAAGTCAGTAGTATAGTAATGTTACTGCAAAGGAATGCGTTACAGGTCGTGAAGAAGGGGCTAATAATGGGGGTGGGAAAACTAAATCAAGTGCAACACCCGTGGATAGTATTCTCAACTTTGAACTTCGGGTTTGGCTGGACACATGGGCTTGTCTATCTGAGAGGAAGTTGATTAATCATTTTTATATCCTAGGGCAGGTAAAACGTTTTTACCAGTGTGTTGAAAGTCAGTCAGTGGGCTGACTGGATGTTTTTCAGAACAAGTCAGAGGTCACAGTCAATGGGATAATTCAAAATTTATCTAGAAACTTTAACTTAAGCAGTTATTATCTGCTTTATCAAACTTGGTAAAAAGGTTGAGGGTTAGGCAGGAACGAAGGCAGTCAGTTCTGAGAACAATCAGTCAAAGGTCAAGGTCACACCTCAAGATCAAATCAACTTAAACAGTATTTATCAAATTTTGAGCAAATTTCGGTCAAGATTTCATGATACTGCAACGGTATGGGATTTGATTTTGAGAAACATCAGTCAAAGGTTTAGGTTACAGGCAAGTTGAACTTAGTTTTGATTCAGTTTGAACCAAACATGTTGGAAGGTTAATAAGGTATACGGTGAATTAATTCGATTGTAAGAGAAACTGGTCAGAGAGACAGGTCACAGAGAAAAGTTTAGAATATATTTGATTCTTATAGATTTGCTTGACGCAGTTGTTCCACTTTCTGATTATCTTTTTCACCCGTGTCTAAAACTTTTTGTATCAGGATTTGTCTGGGTAATGCGTCAAAATTCATGTCTTCTGCTGTTATCGCTATTCCTTAGTGTCTTTTTTTTTTCTAACTGAAACCATTAAGGATGACTACAGTTAATGTGAATAAGTAAGCAGCGTTGAGGTTTGGGAAACCATGTTCGGAGTCAGATACAGAGATGCTGAGAGTAATGTTCTTTAAGACAACCTTACCCTGATTACCCGTCCCCGCCCTGGAGGGGTTTGGAGACGGGTAACGTTTTCACTCGGTTTTTCTGTTAGTTTGTTTCTCTTTCTGTCGGTCTGTTAATAACATTGCGCAAAAACTATAGGTGCGACTTTGACTAAAATTATAGTGATGGTGGGCTATGCCCTTCTGATCATCTGAGTAAATTTGGGGCCAAATTTGGCCAAGGCCCAGGCTGTAGTACCAAAAAATGCAAAATAATAATAATAATAATGCTTTCGCCATAACACCTTTCAAATTCGTCATATCGATATGAAAACAAAACCTAAAGGTACATCTTTCAAATCTGCATCTTTTAACATGCCTCAGTACATCAGGGGGGGTCATCCTCCTGTCAGCGGTAGGGGGGTCAGTGTCAGGTGGGTCAGACCCAAAATTTCAAATGGGCATAAAATCGTCATTTTTCATCCGATTTACTCCTAATTTCATATGTGGCATGTTTGACTAGATATCCTGTTGTGGTTATATGTCAGCACTAAAATACTGCCGGGGACGGGTTTGCTATGCCTTGGCACAGCTTCTTGTTTTACATGGTGTGCAAAAGGCGCAGTATAAATCAGTATGATGCAGATTTTTTTTTTTTTTTTTTTTTTTTTTTAGGCGTGAGAAAATGGATGATAGATTCCTCCTTCCAGATACCAATGATTTAGTTGTTAGTCATGAAGTTGAAACTTTCAGCAAGAAACTTTATTGCTATGGACCCAAGGAGTCCTCAGTGGATGCGGATGTTGGATGATTGGTCTGGGCCTGCTGCGTTTTCTTCTTTTTTTTTTTTTAATCATATTCCTCGACTTGCTATGAGGTGAATGGTTTTGGTTTATGTTTTTCCATTGACTTGTTAAAACTTGAAACTCGCGCAGCAAGCAACGGAGGTTTTGAGGTCCATTGCAGGACCGGCCTATCCCGACCGAAGTGGGGGCGATACAGCCAATGTATCACTACCAAGTGGCTTAGGCTGTCTGGTAGAGACTGTTTGTAGGGTAAGAAGTGCTTGTAAGTGTAACTGTAGTGTTGGAGTGGCTTTGGATGTGTGTGAAGTCTGTGAACCAAGTGTAATCAGCCCGTGCAAGCTGACTGGGTGCAAGCATAGTTTATAGTATGAGACACTGGTTCAATCACAGTAACCCTTGTGTCCGCCAAGCAGTACGTGGCCAGAAGAATGCTCCCAAAGTTTATTACCCCGGCAGGGCGCGAACCCTTTTTCTTCAGTGTACGAAAACACACACTTTACCACTGTACCACAGAGGCTCCATATATATATATATATATATATCTATCTATCTATCTATCTATCCATATATATATATATATATATATATATATATATATATATATATATATATATATATATATATGACAAACTAACCACAGGAGAAATGATAGGAGCGACAGTGAGTACTTTCGTATATTACATCTTCAGACAGAGTGAGACAGAAACGCAAAGGGTAGACGTCTTTTATGCACACCCACAGCAGGCAGTGGCACACAGAACAATGGATGACCTGAATTTTTACCCGCTGCTTAACTTATGGTCACCTGCAGCAGGGACTGGAACACAACAAAGGATGACCTGAATCTAAAAATGCACGTGACATTGTTTTGTACAAATGAATCAGAGACAGTGCCTACAACAGGGGACAACAGTGTTACTAGCCACTTGGAGAGCTTCTATGTCGTAGAGCCTACAGAGCTTGCAATTGGCCAGATGGGGTTGTTTGATTTGTGAGTTTTAATCAAACCATACACATATGGTGCAAAATCCCTCTGCACCATGTATGTATGGTGCAGATGGATTTTCTTTTGGTAAGAAAGTTAAAATCTCTAAATGTCATGTACCCCTACAAATTAGTCAGCTTTGATTTTAAATCATTATTCACAAATGTCCCTGCTGATGATGTTTTAACTTTCCTGCCAAGCATTCTGGGTAGTAACACTGATTGTATTCCCTCTGAAGACATTATCAAGCTAATTAAATTGTGCATTGTGAAATCTTCTTTTACCTTTGAAGGTAAATTTTACACACAAAAATTTGGTATGGCCATGGGTAATCCCCTCTCCCCAGTTCTGGCAAATATTTACATGGAATACTTTGAGAAACATTTACTGACCTCCATAAAGGAGCAAAACATAGTTTGGCTCCGATACGTTGATAATATCCTATGCTTCTGGCCTAACAGTCTTCCCATTAATGAATTTCTCCTACAATTAAATTCGTTAGTTCCATCGATTAAGTTTACTCATGAGATGGAAATGGATAATGAATTGCCATTTTTGGATGTAAAAGTTATCAGGAACCAAAATGTTTTGAAGACTAAGGTATACAGGAAACCTACAAATATTATGTCATATGTGCATTACTATTCAAACCATCATATTAATGTAAAAAGATCTGTGTTCATATCCATGTACCTAAGAGCATATAGAATTTCAGACCCATAATTTTTAGATGATGAACTAAAAATGATTCAGAGTATTGGAAAGAAGCTAAAATATCCACAAAGCACACTAACTTTGGGATACATGGCGTCTGGCAATGAATGAATGAAAAACACTAACTCAGTGCCACAAAACAGCCATGAAACGATTCCTTGAAGGGAAAACTAATAAGCCAGATCGCCAGAACATTCAAAGAACTGTTGTCCTCCCTTTCCACGAAAATTTTCTTGATGTTGTTCACATACTGAGGAAATTCAATGTACAAGTAGTATTCAAATATGAGAACACTATAAAAAAAAAAAAAAAAAACTCATCAAGAACAGCCTTTCAGTAATTCAGGCGTTGTTTACAAAATCCCGTGTAAAAGCTGTAACAAATTTTACATAGGACAATCTGGAAAAGATTTGGAAACTAGAATCTCACAACATAAATACAGTGTAAGGACAGCCCAACAGAGTAGTGGTTTATTTCAGCACAAAGCATCTAGTGATCACCATATTGACTGGACAGGCTCTAAGATTCTAGCAAGATCAAAAAGCTTAGATGAACGAAATGTAATAGAATCTTGTCTAATTTCTGGCACATATGAAAAGAATGTAAACATGAGCTATGGTCATTTTAAGTGTGATAAATTGTTAACTGAATTAATTTTAAAGCAGTATCCCCCAGACTAACAACTGATTGTTCCCTGTCATCTCCTGGTGGTGTAGTCACACCTGTGTGGGACACACCAAGCATTAATCCTCTAGGTCTTAAGTTAAGCAGCAGATTTTATCCCCTCCTCCCTCCCCCTCTCCCCTTCCCCCTTCCCCTCCTCCCCTCCCCATTCCCCCTCCCTCCCACTCCCCTTTCCTCCCCCCTTCCTCCTTTGTCACGTGCATTTTTAGATTCAGGTCATCCTTTGTTGTGTTCCACTCCCTGCTGCAGGTGACCCTAAGTTAAGCCGCAGGTAAAAATTCAGGTCATCCATTGTTCTGTGTGCCACTACCTGCTGCGGGTGTGCATAAAAGACCTCTACCCTTTACGCTTCTGTCTCACTCTGTCTGAAGATGTAATATACGAAAGTACTCACTGTCGCTCCTTTCATTTCTCCTGTGCTTAGTTTGTCATACATATCTTCACGGTGAAGTAAAGTCTCTGCATATATATATATATATATATATATATATATATATATATATATATATATATATATATATATATATATATATATAGCCTATATACTATTACACATAAAATATGGTAGAAAGGTGAGAAGGTGAGATCTGCAACCTCCCCCCCCCCCTCCCTCAGCAAAACATGAATCCTTCTGCTAATGATTTAACGGGCATTCCTGTTGTATCATCATCCACTAAATGCCCAACAACACTGCCTAATGTGGTTATGGGCAGTGTGCCACCGAAAATGAGTAGGCACTGTCTCTGCAAATAAGAGTCCGGGATATTAAACAAACTGAAATCCATGAAGATCTACATATATGAGTACAATGTAAGAATCCTTGCTGAAGATTACAAACTGGATACCTTAATGACTGACTTAGAAAACATTTGTTGGAATACTGTAGGTCTGAGTGAGACCCAGAGAAAAGAAGAAAAATTAATTCATCTTCAAGACAGTAACCACCTATTTTACTACAGAGTTAGTGATGTAGGATTAGTAAATAACTGAAATCTTGTGGAGAACATTTTTAAATTCAGCAGTGTACCTGATAGAATAGCATGGATTGTAATTAGATAAGGAAAAGATACACCCCGAAAGTAATAAAATATATGCACCGACTTCTTAAAGCTCAGATGAAAACTCAGAAAGCTTCAATGACTAGTCTCCCATATTATGGAAGAAAAGACCTGATATACTGTAATCAAGGCAGACTTCAATGCAAATGCCAGCAAAGCGAAAAATCGAGAAGGATCTATGGGAAAAGTCTGGGTGTAAGAAAGGAATGACAGAGGTGAAATGGTGGTAAATTTTGCTGAAATGTATTACATGGAAATAATGAACATATTCTTTCACAACAGAACAGGGAGAAAATGAACGTGGAGAAGTCCAAATGGAGAAACGAAGAATTAAACTGACTTTATCGCAAATAAGAAAATCTATCCATCCATCATCCAATCCTATGTTGTCCCATGAGAAGCGTAGAAGCTCGAGGCTAGGCAAGTTGGTCCTGATATTTAAGATGAGGGTGACCAGCCTCACTCATCGGTGAGTGGCATTATGAGAGCACTAAACCCCAACCATCCCTTGGATATAAACCTAGCAGGCTCAGTCCGATTGGAGCACCTTAATTAACCACTAAACCACCAGGCGCCATAATTTGTTTATATGGTTACCACCCAGCGTAGTAAATGGTTTCCCGGTGTACAGGAAACCATTTGGCTTGTTATTCAGTGTAGAGTCATCCATAGGCAGAAGGAAAAGAAAGAATGAAAGAAAGACAGAAAAGGGAGTGTAAAGTCACCAGAAGGCAGAAGGAAGAGGAAAGAAAGAAGGAAAGCAAGACAGAAGAGGAAGGAAGGAAGAGAGGAAAGGGCAGATATCCAAAGCATCACCACATCGAGTGAGTGGACGGTGAGCGTCCCCACCTACCACCAACAAATTAGAATAACATGATCATAAATGATAGTTATAAATAATGTACAATAGGAAGGGACATCAGAATGGTGGTTTGCACAGTCAGATTAAATTCCAGAAGTGAAAGAATGAACCTAATTGAAAATAAAATAATGTGCATAATAAAAGTAGACGAAAACAAAGCAGCCTTTCACTTAGAAATAACAAACAGATTTCAGGCTTTAAGTTATGCTGAGTGTGGCATTGATAAGTTGAATGATAGACTGACAAAACTGCTAAGAGAATCAACGAAGGTAGTAGGGAATGCCAATACAAAAAAGTCAACAAGTATTCAAGAATGACCCTCGAGCTCATGGAAAGAAGAGAGAAAATGAAAGTATAAACAAAGAAAGATGAAATAGAAAGAACTGAATTACATAAGCCTATCAATAAGAGACAAAGAAAAGAAAAGAGAGAAAAAGCATGGATCAAAGCAAAGAAACCATCACAAAAGGAAAACATCTGAATCCGGTCCGAAGTTCAATGGCACTATGAACTACAAACTGTATAACTGAAAGAAAAAACAGTGAAGTCATTACGTATAGAGATAAGACAGTGAAGAGAGTTTAAGAATTTTACAAGAACTGTATACATCAAAGACAAATGTACCAGCAGTTAACTTTTCAGTTGACACAAATAAAATACCAGAGGTAACACCAGACGAAGTAAATATGTCTCTTAAAAATATGAAAAGAGGGAAGGCCTCAGGAGAAGATAGAACAGTAGCAGATTTATTGTCGGATGCAGGAGTAGAAGTACATAACACGGTCACCCACTGCGTTTAAAAAAGAAGAAAATTTGCTAAATATGGTGTAAGGCAATTGTTATTTTGCTGTACAACGGAGGAACCTCAAAAGATCTTAGTACCTATCGACCCATTAGCTAATTACCAGGTATTTACAAACTCTTCACCAAAATCCTCCCAAACAGAATATCAGCAAATTTGGAATTAACTAACCTCGCGAATAAGCAGGATTCCGAGGCAGATATTCGACTACTAGTCATCTACACACATTGAATCACCTAACTGAGGAAACGACACAATATAATATATCACTGGACTTAGGTTTTATTGATTACGAAATGGCTTTCGACTCAGTGGAGCACATAGAAATTATATATTCATTCCGGGAACAAGGAGTAAATAAGAACTTTGTAAAACCGCTCGAAAAAATATATAAAGAGGGAGCTGCTACAGTTAAATAACATAAAGACTCGGATAAGGTTGAGGGCATGAGTCAGGAAAATACAATTTAACCAAAGTTATTTACAGCATGCCTAGAAAGTATTTTCAGAAACCTACACTGGGAGAACAAAGGAGTAATCATAGATGGAGAAAACTTAAACCATTTAAGATCTCCAAATGACATTGTCCTAATCTCAGGAACAGTAGGGACAATGCAAAAAATGTTAAATGACCTTCACAGGGAAAGTCTGAAAGCAATGCTAAAGATGAACCAGAGTAAAACTGATTAATCCAAATACACCAAAGAGCGTTATCAGAATAAACGAAGAAATTCTTGAAAAAGTCGAGGAGTACAGTTACTTAAATACTGAAATTAGCTAAAGACCATTATGGCGAAATAAAAAGACGCATTACTATTGGATGGAAAGCCTTTGGTAAACACAGAGACATCATGAAAAGTATTATACCAGAATACATGTAACAAAAAATATATAATGAATGTATAATCCCAGCTATAACTCATGGTTGGAGACCTTGAAAATGACGATATCGATGGAAAATCAACTGTCCGTTCTCAAAGAACAATGGAAAGGTCAATGTTGGGAAAATCTTTAGGAGACAGGGGAAAAAAAAAACTTGGGTGAGAAAGCAGACTAAAGTCAAAGACATTATAGCAGTTATAAGAGAACAGACATGGAGGTGGGCAGATCATGTAGCAAGAATAATGGATAATTAATGGAGCAAGAGGCTGGGTATCTGAACTCCAAGAGATTGTTAGCGTAGCAGGAGGGGCAGAGATAAGATAGAGAAGTTTGCAGGCAAAACGTGCGCGAGACTGGCTCAGTCAAGGATTTCGTGAAGGCTAGGGAAGGCCTTTGGTCAGAAGCTGATTTCCAATGGCTGCTGTTTATATATATATACGGTATATATATATATATATATATATATATATATATATATATATATATATATACAGTATATATATATATATATATATATATATATATATATATATATATATATATATATATATATATTTTGTGTGTGTGTGTGTGTGTGTGTGTGTGTGTGTGGTACGTGGGGGTGCTCACCATCCACTCACTCGATGTAGTACTGCTCTCGGATGTCTGCCCTTTCTTCTCCAACCTTCTTTCCTTCCATTCTCTTCTGTCTTTCTTTCCTTCATTCTTTCCTTGTCCTTCAGCCTACGGGTGACTTTACATTCCCTCTTCTGTCTTTTTTTCCTTCATTCTTTCCACTTCCATCAGCCTGTGGGTGACTCTACACTGAGTGACAAGCCAAATGGTTTCCTGTGCACCAGGAAACCATTTACTGCGCTGGTGGTAACCATATAACCAAATTTTGGCGCCTGGTGGTTTAGTGAGTAATTATTGCGCTCCAATCGGATAGAGCCAGTGAAGGTTTATATCCAAGGAATGGTTGGGGTTGATTGCTCATTTAATGCCACTCAGGGATGAGTGAGGCTGGTCACTCTCATCTTAAATGTCAGGACCAACCGCCTAGTCCCGGGCTCCTACGCTCCTCATGGGGCAATGCAGGATTAGATGATGGATGGATGGATGGATGAATGGATATATATATATATATATATATATATATATATATATATATATATATATATATATATGAGCCTCTGTGGTACAGTGGTAGAGTTGCGTTTCGCACGCTGGTGAGCACGGCTTCACCTCCCGCCAGAGTTATAATAACTTTGGGAAGCGTTCACCAAGCCACTTGCTACTTTGGCGGACACAAGGGGTGCTGTGGTCGAACCAGTGTCGCATACTAGTATGCTTGCACCCAGTCGGCTTAAGGCGGGCCGATTACACTTGGTTCACAGACTACACACACATCCAAAGCCACTACAACAGTACAGTCACATTTACAAGCACTTCTCACCCTACATACATAGTCTCTACCAGACAGCCTAAGCCAACATAGTCTCTACCAGACAGCCTAAGCCAACATAGTCTCTACCAGACAGCCTAAGCCACTGGGTAGAGATACATTGGCTGTATCGTCCCTGCTTCGGTAGGGATAGGCCGGTTCTGCCGTGGACCTCAACGGCTGATGATATATATATATATATATATATATATATATATATATATATATATATATATATATATATATATATATAATGTTATTTCTGTTATGCTTTCACTGAGTATTTACAGGGCCGGATTACCAGCAATAGGCAAAATGGGCAACTGCCTACCAGGCCACGGCCTGTAATAGGCCTTCCAGACTTCCAGAGTGGAGTAAATATACGCTTTGGACGTCCAAATAAGGACCATCACCCATCAGGCCATAAAAAAGGCCATTATAGGTCATGCCCAACTTTCACTGGAAATAACACGAAAAAGAGATCTATATGTTGCAGGCCAACCGTCTGCGTTGCCAACCAGGCCACAGCATAGTTAAACCGGCCCTAGGTATGTGGCGCTCTGTTTGATATTTATAATGATGTGTGAATGGGATGCCTTTGTAGATGAGGGTGAGGTGGCCACCCCCTTCCCTGTTGTTTGTTGTGTCTATGGGTAGTATATGTGATGTGTGAAGTGTTGGACCAGTTCGTGAGTTTCGTGACGTATTGATGCTATATTAAGTTTGAGTGTGGGTAGAAAATTGTGTGGTTTTGCGATGTTTGTGTTAATGCCTTTGATAGTGTGTCATCGTTATCGTATATATTTTTTTTGTCTTACATGTGTGGTCTTTTTTTGAGTTGTGTGTCGGGTGTGCATAAATGTGTGTGTTTTGTCTACTACTGGAGCCACTTCTCCAATTTGAGGTGTTGTGCTTTAGTTATGGTATGGCAGACCAGGGTCTCCGAGATTTAGCCATCTTTTACAGCGGGTGCACTCGACGTGCCATTGTCTGTGTGTATGTTCAGTGCAACTGGTTTAAGTGTGTTTGTGTGGTCCAAGATTGATTTCCGTGTCTTCGGCTAGGAGGCTGTGAGATAGACTTTCCGGCTGAAGTAACTGCAGACCCTCTATCAGAAAAAAATAAAATAAAATAAAAAAACTATCTCCCGGGTCGCAACAATGCGTCTTTGTTGTACAGCATTTCCTTCTTTTGGGGTGGAGGGTATGAGGAGATGATGAGGGCTGTCTGTTGGCCCAGGCAATTTCTCCATTTCTCCATTTCTGGGCTGATTTCTCGTCCAAGCAGTTTTCACATTTTCACTCTCCAGCAGCGAGATGCACTATGACGTGACTTAAATTAACCTGCACTACCATGACCTAGCGTATCTCCAGCACTGATCTCGTCTAATGTAACCTGCGCTACCATGATCTGACAAAGGTAGACTTCTAACACCATGATCAATTGTAGTGGCATCTGTACTACCACAGCCTGACTTAGTGTGACCTGTACTACTATGATCTGACAGTAAGACACACACAGCATTGATCTGTGCTAGTATGGCCTGTACTACAATCTAGTGTGACCTATACAGCCTTCTTCTGATATTTTGTGACCAAGGCTGCGTTGCACCACCGTCTCGCAACGATGCTAGACGTTTCGAGGGTAAAAATGTGGGGGCTGTCGAGATACCCCTGTCATGGTAGGAACTAACTGGAGAGGTGGGTCTCTCTGGTGATATCTGACAACTATAAATCGTTTTGATCCTGCTCGTGTTCACTAAAGTAAATATTTCATTGTACCCAGAGGTTGTAAACATAGTCTGAATAGCAACAGGATACTAATGAAATACTCTTAAAATTATCATCATCAATTCTATTAAGTAATAAGTTTTCGCATAATGAAAAGAAAGACACTACGAAACTAAGAAACACTCAGAGATCGCGTACCTCCGCCAATGCCATTGCCATTAAAAGGATCCGGAAACGTATCCGTGGAGATATTGTGTGGAATACATAGGATCCGGATCGCCCCCAAATTTAATCAATTGCTCCTTGACCCATGGCGCACTCTTCCACAATATATATATATATATATATATATATATATATATATATATATATATATATATATATATATATATATATATATATATATATATATATATATATATATATATATATATATATATATATATATATATATATATTCATTGAGAACGTTTGGAGATATTACATATAGGATGCGGATCCGGATCCTTCCCCAAATTTAATCAATTTTTTCATGGCCCAAGGCACACTCTTCCACAAAATTTCAATGAAATTCAGTGAGAACTTTTGGACATTCGTATGGACAAACAAGAAAACAGACAAACACAGGTGAATACATAAGCTCCTCCAACTTCGTTGGCGAAGGAAATTATGCGTAGGTGTTAGGAATTTGTTACAGTCTTCTTCTCGCGAAGATCATTCTTCTGTGTTCCTTGCTTCTGGGAATAAAACTTCATCTAACCTCCACCATGTCCTTCGGAGTGATTGTCGAAACCATCTCGTCCTTAAAACTAGAGGAATCGGAGGTATTTTGAACAGGAGGCATTTCGTTTGTTGTGGTTCTACTTGAGCGGAAGGTCACACGGTTTCTTGTTCTTAGATATGGCTTGAATATTGGTTACATAATATTCATAATATTAAGAAAACATATATTCACAATTATCATTTAAAAATAATATTTGAGGGAAATATAAATATTATTGAAATGTGCACACACACACACACACACACACACACACACACACACACACACACACACACACACACACACACACACACGACAGTATCCTTTCCATATTGCACCTAAAAATAGGGTATCTAAAGTGAATAAGAGAAATCGCACCTTAAGGATTTGGTGGTTGCACCTATACCCCCATTACCCAAGAACCTATAATTAGTGCTAAGGCCTGGTGCAACGCTGCCCAGTACTACTGTGACCTGAGGTTCCATGACCTGACTAGTGTGAAGTGTATTATCATGAAATGAATTACTGGTACCTGTACTACCATGACCTGTGCCAATATGAAGTGTCCTATTGTGATCTATACTACCATGACCTGTACAACCATGAACTAATCTATTGTGGTTTGCATTACTTTAACCTTTACAACCATGATGCACAGTACCATGGCCTCACGCAGTGTGGTCCGCACTGCCATGACCTGACCAATCATGATGTGCACTACCATGATTTGTCTGTGAGTTTTACTATATTACTAGACCTGACAGACTGCCCTCTACTTTCTGATATCAGGTGGTGGTGTGATCTGACCTGGTGTTCGATGACGCTGAGGCACTGCGAGTAGTTGGTCCATCCCCCCAGCAGCCAGGCACCAGTCACGTCACACTCACGGTACGCCGTAGCTGTGTGCACAACATCAAACACAGTTACACACAAAAAAAGTACTTCAGAAACATCACATGTAAAGTGCTGTTGCTGTCAATAGTTCCTTTACACTTCCTGGAAACTGTTCAAAACCAGTGACATATTTCTAAGCTAACCAGCAAATGTGAAGCAGACTTGAAGGACTGAAATCTTCGATAAGTAATTCAGACCCCTGGAAGTGGAACAGGATTACTCAGCGCGACTGTACTTTCAATGACAACATTAGAAATAATGTAAAACTGCAAGAATGACACTGGTATGTAAGATATACAAAAATGTGCTTTGAATATTTCCATTCTTCTTGGATTCATACCATTATGTAAACCAATGATCTGGACTGTAGATCTCTGCACTTGATGTATGTATGGAAGATAATGATGGGATGGCCATTGCAGTGCAGAAGTCAGCAACAAACTAGAGGGCCCCTCCAAAGGGAGGGGGGGGGGAGGAATCACATTAGCCTCGAGCAGATACATATCTCGCGCGGCTCGTAATGTGACACTGACCTTAACTTTCACCAGTTTCGAACTCGTAGGAGATTTTCATCAATATTACACACCTGTACAATTTTCTGATGATATCTTGAGCGATTGCGAAATTATCATACTAACACACACACACACACACACACACACACACACACACACACACACACACACACTGAAAACAACATTCGTAGAATTTCATTGCTACTATACAGTATACTTGTAAAATTTTGTGAAGATGTATTGCGCGGTTACGAGGTTATCGTTTTAACAGACACGCAGGCCTTGATGTACTTTCACCAATTTCGAACTCGTGATCTATTTTTTCCCTAGTACACACCTGTAAAATTTTGTTATATCTTGAGCGGTTGCAAAGTTATCGTGCTAACACACACACACACACACACACACACACACACACACACACACACACACACACACACACACACACACACACAAACACACACACAAAAGTCAAACTGAAAATAATACCAGCTTCGTTATCGCGGCATGTAAATATGATGGTGATAATGATGATGATTGTGATGATGGAAATAATCATTATTATCTTGTTTCATACTCCCACATAATTAAGGGATATGCTTTATGTAATCTTAGTAAAAGAGGAACCAATAATAAATGGCAGATATGCCAGAATACTATCAGCAATTAATGATGCCCATATTTTAGATTTTTAGAGGATCTGACATCTCTCAGAATGAATAACTGTAAGGAAGTATTACTTCCCAGAAGAACAAGTCATGAGGGAGTCAAAAAAAAATGCCAGTGAGTTATGCAGATGTGTTAGGGGATAGTCATGATAAGGAGGAGGTGACTCAGAAGAGACATATTGGAACTGAAGCACAAAGTAGTGTTGAGTCCAGTGTTCAGGTACGGCCTGTGGACCCTCCAGGGAAACGTCGTCTGTGGCATTTTGGAGCCGTGGACTGGGAGGCCCTCAGGCAGGACTTCTTTGATTTTCCCTGGAATGATTATTGCTTCCATGGCCGTGAGCCATCTGAGTGTGCCTTGCGCATTACGGAGGTTATTCTCTCGGGCATGGAAGCATACATTCCTTTCTCATATCCTTTGACTAACGCAAGAAAGCCTTGGTTTAATCACGCTTGTTCTAATGCTGTCCGCAACAAGGAGAGGACCTACAAAAGGTACCGGAGCCAACCCACCCATGAATCACATCATCTTTACGTTTCTGCCCGGAATCGTGCTAAGTCTGTTCTTCGCTCTACTAAAAATAATTTAATCCATACTAAATGCTCTCAACTCTCCAACTCGAATTCTTCCCGCTCCTTCTGGCACCTTGCCAAAAATCTTTCTAACAACTTTACCTAATCATCCTTCCCTCCTCTTTTCTACTCTGATGGTTCTGTAGCTATTTCTTCTACTGATAAAGCAGATCTCTTCGCACAGACTTTCTCCTCCAATTCCACCTTAAACGATTCCAGTGCTGTTCCTCCATCACTTCCCCCCGCTGGCTTCCTCATGGCTGACATTAAAATTTCTTCAGCTGATGTATTTTCTGCCATCACTGGCCTCAGTACTAACAAGGCATATGGGCCTGATGGGGTCCCTCCTGTTGTTCTGAAGAACTGTGCTGTTGTGCTTACTCCCTGCCTAGGCAAACTCTTTCGCCTTTGTCTGTCAACTTGTACCTTTCCTTCTTGCTGGAAGTTTGCTCTCATTCAGCCAGTCCCAAAGAAGGGTGACCACTCCCAACCCTCCAACTATCGTCCAATTGCTTTAACGTCCTGTATTTCAAAAGTTTTCGAGTCAATTCTCAATAGAAAAATTTTAAGGCATCTTTCCTATCACAACATTCTTTCCGATCGTCAGTACGGGTTCCGTCAGGGACGCTCCACTGGCGATCTTCTCACCTGCCTTTCAGACTCCTGGTCATCCTCCTTTCGGGACTTTGGCGAAAGCTTTGCCATTGCACTTGACATCTCAAAGGCTTTCGATCGAGTCTGGCATAAATCTTTAATTTCCAAACTGCCCTCCTACGGTTTCTACCCTTCTATCTGTGCCTTCATCGCTAGCTTCCTTTCTGGTCGTTCTATAGCCGCTGATGTAGACGGCCATCGTTCTTCTGCTAGATCTATCAACAGTGGTGTTCCTCAGGGCTCTGTCCTATCACCAACTCTCTTCCTTTTATTCATCAGTGATCTTCTAAGCTGTACATCTAACCCTATCCACTCATACACTGATGACTCCACCCTTCACCTTTCCATTCGGTTCTCGCAACGCCCATCTCAACAGTTACTTCAACAAACAAGGGATGAGGCTATGGCACACCTAATGTCTGACTTGGCTCGTATCTCTGACTGGGGTAAAAAATAATATGGTTGTTTTTAATGCATCTAAGACTCAGTTCTTACACCTTTCAACCCGACAAAATCTCCCACAGGTATACCCACTAATGTTTAATAATATTCAGCTTAATCCTGCACCATCCTTGAACATGCTTGGGGTTTCATTTACTCGGGACTTATCTTGGAAAGATCATATTACAACTCTTGTAAAATCTGCTTCCAAGAGATTGGGTGTGCTAAGCCAACTCCGCTCTTTCTTTACCCCTGCACAATTGTTGACTCTATACAGGGGTTTTATCCACCCCTGTGTGGAGTACAACTCTCATGTGTGGGGAGGCTCCCCACATACAGCTCTTCTCAATAGGGTGGAGTCAAAGGCTTTTCGTCTCATTAACTCTCCTCCTCTTACTGACTCCCTTCAACCTCTGTCTCTTCGCCGCACTGTTGCATCTTTATCTCTTTTCTATCGCTACTTTAATGGTCACTGCTCCTCTGAACTGTCTGCTTGCATTCCTCCACCTCTACGACGGGCGCGTAGCACCCGTCTGGCAGCAAACTCTCATCCCTTTTCTGTCCAGCTCTCTAATGCAAGAGTTAACCGTTACTCCCAGTCTTTCATTTATGCAATAGGTCAACTCTGGAACTGTCTCCCTCTGTCTGTATTTCCTGCTGCCTATGATCTCCAGTCTTTCAAACGCAGTGTGTCCAGGCATCTCAAAATGATCGGATCTTGAATTTGGCTCTCTATTGTATTTTGTTTTTCTCTTGGATGGAACTATTACTGCGGGCTCATGGCCTTTGGTTCCTTCTTCCTCGCATTAAAAAAAAAAAAGTGACAATGTGAAGACAGTGAAGAGAATGGATGAGGACCGTGGTGATGTGTTCGACGAAGGGCTACATGGGGAGAAGAAGAGAGGGAGGAACAGCGGTGCAAGAGTTGGCATGAGGAGGGCACGAAGAGATGGTATGCATAATATGGATGTCGTCGGTGTTATGGCCAGCAGCCCTGCAGCATGTGTATCGGATTCACGTACTGGTGCTGTGTCCAAACGTATTCAACTACGACCACAATCGGTAGTGCCACAGGTTCATTTCCCAATATGTGGTGGAAGTCCTGCAAATATTGAAAGTAATGTTGATAATGAATGGATTTTAGTTGACAGGAGGAAACAACGCACAAGGAAATATCAGTTTAAGGGAATAACAGGATCCATGAAAAGTGATTCCATGAACCTTAAAGCAGTTAAAAGAACATTAGATGTTTTTTCTTGAAAGAAATGATCCGGGAGTTTCAGTAGGTGGAATAAAAGAACATGTTATAAAAGTATTTAAAGCTGAAGTTATAAATATCACACAGCTGGATATTAGGTCAGAGGAATTTAATGCATATAAAATTACAGTGAATGCCAAGGACAGAGATAAACTATTTAATGAGGAACTATGGCCAGAGGATGTAATAGCAGATAAATATTATAATAAATCAAAGAAGGTGACAGAAAAAGAAGCTTTTTAGTATTGTCGCATATATTGCTCCTTTTATGGTGTTATTTAATTATTCTATTTTTTTTAAACTTTTTATTTTGACTGGAGGTATTTTTAATAGATCATTCCCCCTATATCACTGATTTTAGGGTAAGGTTATTTTATAAGCTTGTTTTTACTTTGGTTTTTATTATTATTATTATTTTAAGCTGGGAAAGGCCCCAGGAATTGATGGAGTGTGTGGTGAAATGCTTAGGTATGGGGGTGAGATTGTTGTGGAGTGGATATGGAAGTTGTGTAGATTGGCTTGGGAAGAGGGAAGGGTTCCAGAGGACTGGAAATCAGGTATAATTGTTCCTCTGTACAAAGGAAAAGGGGAGAGAGAAGTATGTGGTAACCATAGGGGTATTTGCCTTCTTAGTGTGACTGGTAAAATATATGGTAGAATACTCATTGATAGGGTTAGGCATATGACAGAGGAGCTAGTTGGAGAAGAACAAGGGGATTTAGGAAGGGAAAAGGGTGTGTAGATCAGATATTTGTTCTAAGATGTTTAGTGGAGAAGTATCTAGAGAAGGGAAGGAAAGTGTATGCTGCCTTCATGGACTTGGAGAAAGCTTATGACAGAATAGATAGGCAAGGTATGTGGAAGGTATTAAGAATATATGGAGTGGAGGGGAAATTGTTGAGTGCTGTGAAGAGTATGTACGAGGGAGCTAGGGCTACGGTGCGAGTGGATGGTGAGCTGAGTGAGTTCTTTGATCTCAATGTGGGACTGAAACAGGGTTGTGTAATGTCTCCATGGCTGTTTAATATATATATGGATGGGGTTGTAAAGGAGGTACAAGGTAGGGCAGTGGATGTGGGGGTTGCCCTAATGAATGAGGGTGAGATTTGGAAGCTTCCGGTGTTGCTGTTTGCTGATGATACAGTATTGTTGAGTGAAGATGAATGGGAGTTGCAAGGTTTGGTGAATGAATTTGGGACAGTGTGTAGGAGGAGGAAGCTGAAAGTTAATGTAAACAAAAGTAAAGTTATGGTGTTTGAGAGGAATGAAGTCACAGAGTGTGCAGTGAGGTTGGATGGTGAGGATATGGAGAATGTGAGTGCATTCAAGTACTTGGGTAGTGTGATGAGTAAGGATGGAACTCTGGGGGATGAAGTACGTGAAAGGGTACAGCAGGGAAGGAAGGTTGTTGGTACACTGAAAGCAGTGATGAGAAATGGGGAGGTGAGTATGGAAGTTAAGAAGTCACTGCATGATGGTATTGTGATCCCTACCCTGACGTATGGAAGCGAGGCGTGGACATTGCAAGAGGGGAACAAGTCAAGAGTGAGAGCAGTGGAAATGAGTTACTTGAGAGGAGCATGTGGAGTGACGTGGAGGGACAGGTTGACGAATGAAGAAGTGAAGGAACGTTGTGGGGTAGATGTGGATGTGGTTGAAAAGATTAGGAGAAATACACTGAGGTGGTTTGGACATGTGGAGAGAATGGAGAATGAAAGACTGACTAAGAGGGTGTATGTAGGTGAGGTGGAGGGAGGGAGAGGGAGGGGTAGACCAAGGATGAGGTGGAGGGATGGAGTTGAGAGGTATATGAGGGAGGGGGGGTGAGTTGGGGGGAGGGGAGTCAAATGGTGGGTGACAGAGTGACTTGGAGGCGTTTTGTCTGCGGCCACCCTTTGCGGGATTAGGGCGTCGGGCTATAGATAGATAGATAGATAGATTTTTTTTTTTTTTATACTATATTCTTTTTAGTTTCGTTGCTTTTAGTTGCTAAGGTTTTTTAAGCATCAGTTTTCTGTGTGTGTGTGTGTGTGTGTGTGTGTGTGTGTGTGTGTGTGTGTGTGTGTGTCAGCAATTATTAATTGGCTAATGTTCATCAGAGTCTTACACTTTTTATCTTGTTTTATCTAGATCTTATATATATTTTTTTTTTCACCTTTTTTGTCATTGTAGTTTTTTTTTTTTATTATTATTTCATTGATTTCTGTTTCTGTAACATTTTTTAATATTTTGAAAAGCTGCTACGTTCTCCCTACATGTCAAGTGGGGTTGGTGGAGGATTAGTGCCCCTCCCTGTAAAACAATTAACTCTAAGCCCTCGGCCACCCCGTTTGGGATACATGGCGTCTGGCAATGAATGAATGAATGCTATTGCTCATTGGTTATTTTAGGGAAACTTGTTTTTTATTTATATTCCTTTTACTGGTTTTTGCTACTGGAACATTTTTGTCCGCTTAACTTTTCTTTTATTATTTTTTAAGTGGATACTGATTTATAGAGAACCTAAACTTTTTACTCCATAGGTTTTTTATTAACTGATTGGTGTCTGCCTTTTGAAACCGTTGTATGAGTACTTTTATTGTACTTTTTTCTGTTATTTAATATAATTTGATATTAATATTTTATAGGCATATTCATTATATCCATTTTTATTATATTTATTTTTAATTTTTACTTATTTTTATTTTTTTTTATTTTTTTTCTATACTGTTACCATTAGTACTATTATTTTTCTTTATATATTTTTTGCTTTATTTCTTTTATACATTTCTTGTTAGACACATGAAGATGGATATTAGGATTTGTACTTTTAATTGCTGTTCCTTAAGGAAAAACATAGATCTCATCCGCTCTGTAGCAGATCAGCAATATGAATTAATTTTTTTACAGGAAACATATATAACAGAAGACAAATTGGGTGATATTGAATTCATTCATGAATGTGTAGGATCTGCTGCTAGATACTCCGAAAAGTCTCTTATTTCAAATAGAGGAAGGTGTGAGGGAGGATTAGTTTCTATGTGGAGGAAAGATCTACCTTTTAGAATAAAGATTTTATTAATTGACCTTAATCATATAGTAATGAATTTAACCATGGGACACTCTGCTATTCTTTTAATTAATACCTATATAAAAAGTGATATATGGGAGGATAGAATGTTAAATCAATACCTGGAGGCACTGAGTAACCTGGAGTATATTTTCAATAACCATGAGTTTAACAGTGTTTATATCATGGGAGATTTTAATGCTGATCCTTTTATTGGTAGGTCTTGGTTAAATCTTAACAATTTTATACAGGGAAATAAGTTAAAGTGCTTTGATGTTGAGATGTTGGATGATCATACTTTTACTTTCATTCCTTACAGTGATTTGTATACAAAATGGCTGGATCATGTCATTGGAAAGGATAGCACCTTTGCCTGCATTTCCAACATTAAAGTGTTGTATTCTATGATTGGGTCGGATCATTTACCCATGACCGTTACAGTTTATATTAAATTCATAGATTCGAGCTTAGGTGTGTCATCAAGATCAGAGTTCTGATGATGTTTTTTATGTTGAATGGAATAAGATAAGTGATAAGGATATTTATTTGACTGAGAGATTTGTTAGTATGGAACTTAACAAATGTATGAACAGTGAAGCGTTTACTTGCCAAGTGTTTGGTGTGTCTCAGTGGAGCACAGAGCGCAAATAGTACATTTCTATCATGATATGATCGATTCAGTGGCCTTTTTTTACACAGGGTTTTAGAAAGAATAAATGCAAATTTAGGGTTATTCCTGGTTGGAACCGCTGTGTTAAAGAATTATATGCTAAATCAAGATATGATTATTTTAAATGGTTGGAAACTGGAAGAAACAGAAATTCGGAGGAATACCAAAGAATGGTAGAGAGTAGAAAAACTTTTAAAAATGTGTTGTCCAGTTGTAAGTGCAATAAAATATCTGAAAGATCTAGAGCTGTGCAAGAGAAATTTCAGAGAAAGAATATGCTTTCTTTCTGGGGTGAAATAAGAAAACAGAGTAATAAGATAAAATCATCTAAGTTTATAGATGGTATGACTAATGATATTATTCAGTTGTTTGGTGAAAAGTTGTTTAAGAATCAGGATGAAGAGGATATTGGGGAAGGAACTGAGGTTTTGTCTAAATTAAAGGAAGTGTGGTATTCCAGAAGAAAAATGTGCATTAAAATATCAGTAGAAAGATTAAAACTATTAATTAGGAGGCTGAATGAAGGCATAGGTCATGATGGCATACACTCAACATTACTGAAGCATGGACCTGAGGAGTTTTTAGGTGTATTGGTGCGTTTTATAAACACTTGTTATAGTCATTGTTACATACCAGTGGCAATGCTGAAGGGTAATGTTACTCCCATTATTAAAGACATAAAAGGAACTGCATCAGATTCATCTAATTATAGGCCAATAATGGTATCTTCATGTGTTTTAAAACTTTTAGAATTACATTTTTTAGATGTTTTAAAAGAAAAGTGTGTTTTTAACTGTAGGCACTTTGGATTTACAGAAGGACTGTCTACTGCTGATGCTTGTTTTTTATGAAAAGAAACTATCAGACCATATACTAAAAGAGGCAAAACATCTTATGCAGTTTTTATGGATCTTTCAAAAGCTTTTGATAATGTGAATCATTTTAAACAGGGGAACATTTTATTGGAAAGGGACTTTCCCCCTGACACTATTTTAATTATTATGAATTATTTACAGGACACGTATCAAGTGGGGTTGGTGGAGGATTAGTGCCCCTCCCTGTAAAACAGTTAACTCTAAGCCCTTGGCCACCCCATTTGGGATACATGGCGTCTGGCAATGAATGAATGAATGAAAAAAATGAATTTACGGAACACCAGTGTGATAATTATTTGGAATAATTGTTTTGGTAAATATTACGCTATCAATAGAGGTGTTCGACAAGGGGGAATTCTCTCTCCTTTGCTTTTTAAATTATACATTGATGATATAATTAAAACCTTATCGAAGGTGAATGTTGAATGTTCCCTTGTTTTTTTTTTTAGAGTAAATATCATTGCATATGCAGATGACATTGTAATTTTAGGTGATTCAAAAGAAAACGTTGAGTTACTGTGTAAAACGTTTGAGACTGAGGTAAGTAATCTGGAACTGAAAATTAACAGCAATAAATCCAAAGTTATGATATTTAATACAACAAAAAATATGGGGCACAGTATCCCTTGTATAAATCAGTATGAAATAGTGAAGAAATATAAAAATTTTGGCTATATAATTGAAGAAAGTTTTTCAGATAAATATGATATTGAGATATGATTAAATTCTTTTATTCAAAACTTAATTCTGTATACAGGAAATTTAAGAAAATTAATTAACAAACGTTACTGTTTTTGTTTAGGGCATATTGTGTCCCTGATTATGGGTTATCATTATGGGACTTAGCGAACACACAAAAAGGTCTGCTGTTTAGAACATTTGAAGTTGCATATGCTAATGCAGTAAAGAAAATATATAATTTACCAAGATTAACAAGTAATCATTGTGTGGCCAAGGCAGCTGGTGTTTTTCTGTTAAGGCATCATGCAGCATTCACACAAGCAAGATATGTGAAGTCTTTTTTTACAAAGAGGAATGTTTTACTTAGGATGAATATTCCTGTTTTTACCTCTAGCCATCATTTTATCCAGCTTTGTAATCACTTCAGTGAAAAATATAATATAAGTATTATGAGAATGGAAACTGATATTATTAAATCAAGGATTGCTTGGATTCAAAATCATGAAGAAACAAGAGAATTGCAAGTTACTGTGTG
>NC_136967.1:40887892-41120392 GCF_032717465.1 Coenobita brevimanus
TCTGTTTTGTCCCCTACACCCTTTAACCTATACATGCACGACATACCCACACCCCACACACCACAGATACACATAGCTTCCTATGCAGATGATATAACTCTTACATGTACGCACCAAAACGCAAGCACAGCTGCACACATCATTCATCCTTACGTCAACACACTACACGAATGGTTCACCACAAACAGGCTCAAAATAGCCCCAGCCAAATCTACAGTGACCCTTCTCACAAACTGGACAGCAGAACACAGTCACATCCTACACCTAACCATAAACAACACTCCCCTACCACACACACACACACACACACACACACACACACACACACACACACACACACACACACACACACACACACACATACACACACACACGCACACACACACAAAATCCTTGGTGTAACATACAATACATCAATGTCATTTAAACAACACATCACAAACATTAAAAATAAAATAACACCAAGACTCAATGCTTTGAGGTCACTTGTCCATACAACATTCGGACACAACAAAGAAACCACCACCACAGTATACAAACAATACATACGTTCAGTGATGAATTATGCAAGCCCTGCCTGGGCTTCTAATGTCACCAAAACACACTACAACACTGTACAGACCATACAGAACAAGGCCCTAAAAATAATCAGGCTGCACAGCTACTACACCCACAGACCACCTATATCAAGAAACCAAAGTCCTCAAAGTCAAGGTTCAACTAGACATGAGAGGCACCCAGTTTCTTGCTGCAGCCTCCACAGACCCAAAACATCCACTATATTACATGGCAGCACATCCACCCACACCAAGGAACATCAAAACAACACCCAACACACGATACCATACACAAATACTGTCACCTCGCCCCCCTCGCCCACCTCAGACCAGCTTCTAGAAGCATATCCACACTCAGATCACTCGCCGCTCCATTCAGTCACTTAAGGACAACACACAGCTGCATGCACGGCCTCCTGACATCCACCCTTCTGAATCCTATCTCCCTCGTGAGGACAGGGTCCACCTGGCCAGGCTGAGATGTGGGCACCTGTCACGAATCAATTCGCGACATTTCCATTTTGTGAGAAGCCACGAACTATTAGTGGAAAACTCACTGTTTTTCGTTCAGTTAACCGCTCATTCGGACGGAAGCTTTGTCAAATCAGTTTTTCATTGTCATACGTGATCGTCTCTGTGTGAGACATTAGCGCTTCCGATGAGCGATTGTTTTGGGCGCGTTTCGCTTACTCGACCGTTACGGCTTAGTACTCCGCCTTTCTTTCCCACGATTTGAATTCAGTCTTGAGTTTGCTGTGACGGAGAAAGGGTCTGTGCTCAGAAGTGGAGAGGTCAGCTAGCACCCCAAGCTCCATTAGTACAGTTAATCCCAGTACTCCCACCTTAGTGGTGATACATAGTATTCATCGACTGGTATTTCTTTTGTGTATTTTGTAGTTTTAAGAGCTTAGTTAAGGTGTTTTTCCCTAGGCGTAAGTATTTAGCTTTTGTGTGAGTGAGCGAGTGCGTCTCATTTAATTGATTTGAATTGTTAAATTTATTTTTTGTGATTAATAAATTTAACAGTTCCTTTCTTGAGCTTAATGTAAGTAAAAAAAAAAACCGTGACAATTGGCGACCTCATTCCAGGATATTAACTCCTAGCTCTAAAGCTATTCACGAGATAGTGCTCACTCATTCATATTTAGGTATTTATTATTAAAGTTTATAGGCACAAGCTTACTGGTGTTTACCCTTAATTTAGCAAGTGAATTTTGCTTTATTAATCAATAGAATACTTAACTCTAGTTTATTTTTGGTAACGCCAGACAATTTTATTCGCTTCTGGGAAGTCGCCGTACCATTGTGTTTATTATTGAGTCTTCCCAGTCATTTACATTTTTGATTTATTCTTTGCCAGTTAACTGGATAAGACTGGTCACCACTAGCTTGTGTCTGTACTCTTTACTTTTGTTTATTAGTATTCGTCGCTAAGCAGTCAGTACTCAATTTCGGTTTGCTTAATAAATTAGCGAAATGGCTACTACTGTATTTTTACAGGAAGCCAAAGAAATGGGTCTTTCGGACCCAACCGAAATTAAAAGAGTATATACTCTCACGGCATAATCAGGAGCAGCAGCGAGAATGATGCCCGTGAAGAGCGTAAGATTCAGCGCGAATACGAGCGAGAACAGCGCGAACAACGTGAAAGAGAGCGTGCATATGAACAAGAGCAGCGTGAAAAGGAGCGCGAGTACGAGCAAAAACAGCGCGAACTCGACTTAGAACACGAGCGAGAACAGCGCGAACACGAGCAGAAACAACGCGAGCTCGAGTTAGAAAAAGAGCGAGAACAGCGCGAACACGAGCGAGAACAGCGCGAACACGAGCGTGAACAACGAGACAAAGAACGAGAACATGAACTTGAAGTGCTGAAGCTCAAGCGAGATTCCTTGGCTTCAGACACGTCTGGTGCAGTTGGTCCAAGCTCCACGAGCGTTCTTCCTGCACATGTCCTGGCGACCCCACGCATCAAGCTTCCTTCATACAAGGAAAGCGAGCGAATCGAGCCGTACATAGCTCGTTTTGAGGACATGGCAGACATGTATCAACTGGATGAGGCAGCTAAGCGGATCCAATTTCTTAGTTTATTTGAGGGCCCTGCCCTCGATATTCTCCACAGAATTCGTGGAGACAATCTCACATATGAGATGATGAAAGCTGCACTCATTAAGGCGTATGGTCTCACAGTGACGGCGCCCAAAGTTCAGTTCATGCGAGCTCGTCTCCAAGACAAGGAGACAGCTGTTCAGTTCCTTGATCGTCTCACAGCTTACTTAAATGAGTGGATGGAGAAAGATGAAACTCCTTCCACGCGTGAGGGGATAACTGACCTTATGCTGTGTACACAGCTAGAGAGGTCGTGGCCTGCTGAGCTCATAGCACAGCTTAAGATCTGCCAGGTGAAAGATGCCAGCCAAATGGCAGAGAAGGCTGACGCATTCTTTACTGCATACGGGTATCAAGCTCGTAAGCAAAACACCTGGAGCAGAAAAGATACTGCCAAGTCTGGGAAGCCGTCTCAGACTGAATCCCAGCACCAAGGCCGTTCTCAGAATAATGGCCAAGGTCCAAAACCGCAAAAGGAAGACCCAGGGCCGTATCCGAGCTGACTTTTTCTGGCCAGGGATGGGACGGGACATAGATAGTTTTGTCAGTTCCTGTAGTGTGTGCCAAAGTATCACCACTAATCAGGGACATGCCCTTCCTGTGCCATTCATAACCACACCTGTAATCTCTGAGTCAGTTGAGAGACAGGGTAGTGGTGAAGTGGGTGCAGACCTGACGTCTCGCCCATTGGCCCCACAGGACACATTATGTCCGGGGCCTGTACATACATATTATTATACCGTAAGTTAAGGGGGAAGTTGAGAGGCGACTTGAGGCTATGGAAGACCCAAGTTTGCACAAGGATTCTCAGCTTCCCGGTACTAATATATGTACCGTAGGTTAAGGGTGAAGTTCGAGAGAGAACTCCGCAGAGGCGACTTGAGGCTATGGAAGACCCAAGTTTGCACAAGGATTCTCAGCTTCCCGGTACTAATATAAGTACTGTAGGTTAAGGGGGAAGTTAGAGAGAGAACTCAGCAGAGGCGAATTGAGGCTATGGAAGACCCAAGTTTGAAAAAGGATTCTCAGCTTCCCGGTACTAATATAAGTATTGTATTGTAGGTTAAGGGTGAAGTTCGAGAGAGAACTCCGCAGAGGCGACTTGAGGCTATGGAAGACCCAAGTTTGCACAAGGATTCTCAGCTTCCCGGTACTAATATAAGTATTGTATTGTAGGTTAAGGGGGAAGTGAGAACTCTGCAGAGGCGACTTGAGGCTATGGAAGACCCAAGTTTGCACAAGGATTCTCAGCTCCCCGATATTAATATAAGAACTGTAGGTTAAGGCACAGGTTGAGGACCCGTGTGCAGTTTGAGGCTATGGAAGACCCAAGTTTGCACAGGGATTCTCGACTTGCCGACCATAATCGTGTGCTATAATTAATGGCGACCTCGAATGTACTGACTTGGCTGTCACTCGAATTTTTCAGCCAGAGCGTACTTTTCGTAGCATGTACTGATTGCTAGGCAGAGAGAGTAATTGTAACTTAATAAGAATTTTGTCTCATTGACACTTCTGATGCTCCACCTCAATTGGTTTTGCAGGTTCAGCAATGGGTGTAGCAGTTTTGCTGTGCGGACCAGCTGATCGTCTGCCGCACGCTGCCGCCTCTTCTCCTCTGCCTTCGTCGTCGCCATATTATTTACTGTGTCATTTTACACGTAGGTACAGTTACACTACAACTGTCACACCTACACCGTGTATTACATACACCACGCTACACAACAATTAGTTGTCAGTGTAAATGTAGCGAATTTTCGCTCAGTTTGACCTGAGTACAGGATTTTCACCGTCGTCACGGAGTTTTTCCCTCAAGCTTGCTTCTATTAACGTAAATACGAGGTTTTTTTCACTCACTGGCGACTGCGATTTTCTCCTGTAGCAGGATAGCACACACACCACAGTGTGAATCTTGTGTGACTGAGTTAGGATTTATATGTATGTATATTGAAATCTTTCTTCTGAAGGAAGAAAGATTTAATTTTCATGGGGCGTAATGTCACGAATCAATTCGCGACATTTCCATTTTGTGAGAAAGCCACGAACTATTAGTGGAAAACTCACTGTTTTCGTTCAGTTAACCGCTCATTCGGACGGAAGCTTTGTCAAATCAGTTTTTCATTGTCATACGTGATCGTCTCTGTGTGAGACATTAGCGCTTCCGATGAGCGATTGTTTTGGGCGCGTTTCGCTTACTCGACCGTTACGGCTTAGTACTCCGCCTTTCTTTCCCACGATTTGAATTCAGTCTTGAGTTTGCTGTGACGGAGAAAGGGTCTGTGCTCAGAAGTGGAGAGGTCAGCTAGCACCCCAAGCTCCATTAGTACAGTTAATCCCAGTACTCCCACCTTAGTGGTGATACATAGTATTCATCGACTGGTATTTCTTTTGTGTATTTTGTAGTTTTAAGAGCTTAGTTAAGGTGTTTTTCCCTAGGCGTAAGTATTTAGCTTTTGTGTGAGTGAGCGAGTGCGTCTCATTTAATTGATTTGAATTGTTAAATTTATTTTTTGTGATTAATAAATTTAACAGTTCCTTTCTTGAGCTTAATGTAAAAAAAAAAAAAAAAAAAAAAAAAAATAAAAACCGTGACAATTGGCGACCTCATTCCAGGATATTAACTCCTAGCTCTAAAGCTATTCACGAGATAGTGCTCACTCATTCATATTTAGGTATTTATTATTAAAGTTTATAGGCACAAGCTTACTGGTGTTTACCCTTAATTTAGCAAGTGAATTTTGCTTTATTAATCAATAGAATACTTAACTCTAGTTTATTTTTGGTAACGCCAGACAATTTTATTCGCTTCTGGGAAGTCGCCGTACCATTGTGTTTATTATTGAGTCTTCCCAGTCATTTACATTTTGATTTATTCTTTGCCAGTTAACTGGATAAGACTGGTCACCACTAGCTTGTGTCTGTACTCTTTACTTTTGTTTATTAGTATTCGTCGCTAAGCAGTCAGTACTCAATTTCGGTTTGCTTAATAAATTAGCGAAATGGCTACTACTGTATTTTTACAGGAAGCCAAAGAAATGGGTCTTTCGGACCCAACCGAAATTAAAGAGTATATACTCTCACGGCATAATCAGGAGCAGCAGCGCGAGAATGATGCCCGTGAAGAGCGTAAGATTCAGCGCGAATACGAGCGAGAACAGCGCGAACAACGTGAAAGAGAGCGTGCATATGAACAAGAGCAGCGTGAAAAGGAGCGCGAGTACGAGCAAAAACAGCGCGAACTCGACTTAGAACACGAGCGAGAACAGCGCGAACACGAGCAGAAACAACGCGAGCTCGAGTTAGAAAAAGAGCGAGAACAGCGCGAACACGAGCGAGAACAGCGCGAACACGAGCGTGAACAACGAGACAAAGAACGAGAACATGAACTTGAAGTGCTGAAGCTCAAGCGAGATTCCTTGGCTTCAGACACGTCTGGTGCAGTTGGTCCAAGCTCCACGAGCGTTCTTCCTGCACATGTCCTGGCGACCCCACGCATCAAGCTTCCTTCATACAAGGAAAGCGAGCGAATCGAGCCGTACATAGCTCGTTTTGAGGACATGGCAGACATGTATCAACTGGATGAGGCAGCTAAGCGGATCCAATTTCTTAGTTTATTTGAGGGCCCTGCCCTCGATATTCTCCACAGAATTCGTGGAGACAATCTCACATATGAGATGATGAAAGCTGCACTCATTAAGGCGTATGGTCTCACAGTAGACGACGCCAAAGTTCAGTTCATGCGAGCTCGTCTCCAAGACAAGGAGACAGCTGTTCAGTTCCTTGATCGTCTCACAGCTTACTTAAATGAGTGGATGGAGAAAGATGAAACTCCTTCCACGCGTGAGGGGATAACTGACCTTATGCTGTGTACACAGCTAGAGAGGTCGTGGCCTGCTGAGCTCATAGCACAGCTTAAGATCTGCCAGGTGAAAGATGCCAGCCAAATGGCAGAGAAGGCTGACGCATTCTTTACTGCATACGGGTATCAAGCTCGTAAGCAAAACACCTGGAGCAGAAAAGATACTGCCAAGTCTGGGAAGCCGTCTCAGACTGAATCCCAGCACCAAGGCTGTTCTCAGAATAATGGCCAAGGTCCAAAACCGCAAAAGGAAGACCCAGGGCCGTATCCGAGCTGACTTTTTCTGGCCAGGGATGGGACGGGACATAGATAGTTTTGTCCGTTCCTGTAGTGTGTGCCAAAGTATCACCACTAATCAGGGACATGCCCTTCCTGTGCCATTCATAACCACACCTGTAATCTCTGAGTCAGTTGAGAGACAGGGTAGTGGTGAAGTGGGTGCAGACCTGACGTCTCGCCCATTGGCCCCACAGGACACATTATGTCCGGGGCCTGTACATACATATTATTATACCGTAAGTTAAGGGGGAAGTTGAGAGGCGACTTGAGGCTATGGAAGACCCAAGTTTGCACAAGGATTCTCAGCTTCCCGGTACTAATATATGTACCGTAGGTTAAGGGGGAAGTTCGAGAGAGAACTCCGCAGAGGCGACTTGAGGCTATGGAAGACCCAAGTTTGCACAAGGATTCTCAGCTTCCCGGTACTAATATAAGTATTGTAGGTTAAGGGGGAAGTTCGAGAGAGAACTCCGCAGAGGCGACTTGAGGCTATGGAAGACCCAAGTTTGCACAAGGATTCTCAGCTTCCCGGTACTAATATAAGTATTGTATTGTAGGTTAAGGGGGAAGTTCGAGAGAACTCCGCAGAGGCGACTTGAGGCTATGGAAGACCCAAGTTTGCACAAGGATTCTCAGCTTCCCGGTACTAATATAAGTATTGTATTGTAGGTTAAGGGGGAAGTGAGAACTCTGCAGAGGCGACTTGAGGCTATGGAAGACCCAAGTTTGCACAAGGATTCTCAGCTCCCCGATATTAATATAAGAACTGTAGATTAAGGCACAGGTTGAGGACCCGTGTGCAGTTTGAGGCTATGGAAGACCCAAGTTTGCACAGGGATTCTCGACTTGCCGACCATAATCGTGTGCTATAATTAATGGCGACCTCGAATGTACGAAGCTTGGCTGTCACTCGAATTTTTCAGCCAGAGCGTACTTTTCGTAGCATGTACTGATTGCTAGGCAGAGAGAGTAATTGTAACTTAATAAGAATTTTGTCTCATTGACACTTTTGATGCTCCACCTCAATTGGTTTTGCAGGTTCAGCAATGGGTGTAGCAGTTTTGCTGTGCGGACCAGCTGATCGTCTGCCGCACGCTGCCGCCTCTTCTCCTCTGCCTTCGTCGTCGCCATATTATTTACTGTGTCATTTTACACGTAGGTACAGTTACACTACAACTGTCACACCTACACCATGTATTACATACACCACGCTACACAACAATTAGTTGTCAGTGTAAATGTGGCAATTTTCGCTCAGTTTGACCTGAGTACAGGATTTTCACCGTCGTCACGGAGTTTTTCCCTCAAGCTTGCTTCTATTAACGTAAATACGAGGTTTTCACTCACTGGCGACTGCGATTTTCTCCTGTAGCAGGATAGCACACACACCACAGTGTGAATCTTGTGTGACTGAGTTAGGATTTATATGTATGTATATTGAAATCTTTCTTCTGAAGGAAGAAAGATTTAATTTTCATGGGGCGTAATGTCACGAATCAATTCGCGACATTTCCATTTTGTGAGAAGCCACGAACTATTAGTGGAAAACTCACTGTTTTTCGTTCAGTTAACCGCTCATTCGGACGGAAGCTTTGTCAAATCAGTTTTTCATTGTCATACGTGATCGTCTCTGTGTGAGACATTAGCGCTTCCGATGAGCGATTGTTTTGGGCGCGTTTCGCTTACTCGACCGTTACGGCTTAGTACTCCGCCTTTCTTTCCCACGATTTGAATTCAGTCTTGAGTTTGCTGTGACGGAGAAAGGGTCTGTGCTCAGAAGTGGAGAGGTCAGCTAGCACCCCAAGCTCCATTAGTACAGTTAATCCCAGTACTCCCACCTTAGTGGTGATACATAGTATTCATCGACTGGTATTTCTTTTGTGTATTTTGTAGTTTTAAGAGCTTAGTTAAGGTGTTTTTCCCTAGGCGTAAGTATTTAGCTTTTGTGTGAGTGAGCGAGTGCGTCTCATTTAATTGATTTGAATTGTTAAATTTATTTTTTGTGATTAATAAATTTAACAGTTCCTTTCTTGAGCTTAATGTAAGTAAACTCTTGTTTCATTTAATCCAAATTAAGCTTATTTTCCATATAGCTCCTAGCTTGCATAAACATTTACTATTCATAACTGGTACTTAGACCAGTCTTGTTGTATTAACTTAAAATCCGTTGTGCCAGGAGTTAATGCATCAGCAAGAACCTGATGTTATTATTATTAGTATTAGTTATTTATTGTCAAGGGTGAAGTAACTTTCTCCAGAGGCTAACAGTACAGTAATTCAGGAATTGTGAGTAATTAGTCTCTGCTGTGTACTGTGGAGAAAGTTTATAAATTCTCGTTCTCAGAGAGTCGTGCGAAGAAGCAGCGTAATCATTGCTTGATGTAGCAAGACAATCATTGTCTCTGCTCTTCAATATTATTGAATATTATTATCAATTTAAATAATATCTAACCATTTATATCAAAATTACCGCGATATTATAAAAACCCCGTGACAGCACCATCCAGCCCTTCTAAGCTACCAGAAGAGGCTGGATGACTCTGTCGCTGATGCCTGTCCAGGATGCAACACAGCACCCCATACTATTAAGCACATTATGGAAGACTGCATTGAACACAGAACACTCCTACGCCAACAACACAACATGCACTCTTTGAGAGCTCTGTAGGAAAACCCGGTCTCGGCCATGGCCTTCCTAAGGGACTCAGGGCTGTTCGGCCAGACTGCCTAGGGAACAACAACTACTACTACTACTACTACTACTACAAGAGATCAATTATCAGCATTCCAAGGGTAATTAGTCAGACAGTCGTTCACATATCAATCAGTCTCCTGAAATACTGGCTCCACCTCCCTAGCCCATACTTTTCTTCCCTCATTAATAAGATACAGACTGCAGACTATAACTCCATCAAGTTTGATAAGCGGCGCCAAACGCTTGTCGGGTGTGCTTCCATACGTACTGTACTTCCCTTAACCAGACCAGTTCCCTACCATCATCAGTTTCTGTACTTTTTTTCTTTCCATTTTCGTTTACCTTCTTGGCCTAAAACGCCTTTTTCTGCTATCACACTTACTTTGTATATCTTTTTCAACACCTTATTTGCATCCATTCATTTATTTGGTACTACATGTCGAATAGTTTTCTTCCGTGCTTCGTTTGCTTAACAGTAACACTGACAATGCATGTGCGTTTTGGGTTACAGAGATGGTCAGAAAATACATGAGTATGGATGAACGACAGCTGTATACCCACACATCCATCTTTGACCTAATTCTGAATTTTATTTTCTGAATGCTTTTCTAATTTATCTCCTAGGCTACTATCGAGAGCTTACGATGTTTGACGCTGTACTATAGGAGTGGTATACAGTGTTAAACATGCAAACATGCAGGTTGTGCTCTTTTACTTACAGTATGAATACCAAGTACACATGAAAGTGCGGAGAACTTTCAAAATCAAGATGAATAGTATATTTAAGGTGGAAGGAGATGATTGGCAAAGGTCTGAATGAAGGAAATCTCTCCATCTGGAAATCCAAGCCAACTTTTTAGTTTATGAAATCTATGACAGAAATAAAACAGTACGTCTGTTAATTATGTCAAAGTTAGGACAAAGGGATGCACAAAAATACCGAAAAATGCCCCGATAGGGCCAAACAATGTCATGTTTTTAGAACGAAAGCATGCCCGAGTTAGGACCGAAGAACGCACATATTATGGCCATATAATACCCAAGTTAGAACTAAGTATCAAAGTAAGAATCGAAGATCAACCTATTGCAGGATAAATAATGTCAAGGCTAGGAACAAAGAATGTTTGGGTTAGAAGTGAAAAATGTTCAGTTTAGGATCCAAGAATGCCAAAGCCCGAGGTAAAGAATATCTATATTAGGACCGACGAACGGTCAGCTTAGGACAGGATTCCCAGGCTAGAAGTCAAGAATGTATTGTACAGAACTTCAGAATGCAAGGACTGAGGAATGTCCGGTGTCTAATGGACTTAGTTCGTTCATGCGCAAATTATCCAATACCCAAAGTTCCCTATACCAAGGTATAGGTTATCCTGAGAGTCCCACTTGCACAAAGTAATGCAACCACATCCTTGTCCATAGACATAAACTTTCAAGTAAGTACTTAGCGGGACAGTCTCTCTGCAGAAATAATTTTGTCCCAGTGTCATGGGAATAGCCTATCTAATTTTATTTACCTGAAGACCAGGGATGTCATACATAATACGACAGTGCATAGGGAACTTTTTTACATACACAAACTTGCTGCATGTGATACCGAGTTGGGACCTAAAGCTGTCTAGACCGATGGAAGTTCAGATCAGAATCAGTTAATGTTAACGTCGACTGGTTAATGCTAATTATATTACTAATAATATATTTGTTAGGAACGAAGAATGCTTAGGTTAGAATCAAGGGATGGCTAGGTTTTGACAAGAGAATGCAACGGTTCTGTCTGAATAACATCCGTCTGTCTGCCTCTGTCCATACCCTTTTTGTTAATCAGTATCATTTTCTGTACTTCTTTTCTTTCTAGCAACTTCCATGTTTTACTCATACTTTCCTTCCCCTTTATTGCCCATTTTCCCTTGACTTTCTCCCCTTTCATCTCGTGCTCACTGTCTCATCCATTCCCTCCCCTTCATCTTCCTTCTCTGCATCTGCCTCTCTCTCTGTCTCTGTCTGCCTGTTTGTCTGTCTGTCTCTGTCTGTCTGTCTGTCTCTCTCTCTCTCTCTCTCTCTCTCTCTCTCTCTTCCAGCCTTATTCTCATATTTTCTGCCCTGCTCCCCCTCCGCCTGTTACTCATTTTCTCTCCATTGTTGGCATTGTGCAGAGTTTGGGTCAACTTTGGGGGAACTCGCGGACAGGAGGACTGAGACTGGAGACAAAGGATCACATAAATCCAAGTACCATGGATTCAAGACACACACAAATCCATATATTAACACACACAAAATCCATATGTCGAGTATCTAATTGAAAATATTCTCTATGTTACTTGTTTGAACAGAACGGAGACAGATTTTTTTCTCTCTCCTAAAGATCGATTTGCTTCACAGATTTTGTCCTGTCGGTACGTATTTCGAACTTGGGTTTGTGATTACGTTCTTGGTGGAATGACAAAATAAGCCTTTGATCTATATGCTGGCTCGTACCAAAGCGTCGCTGATGTCCACAGTAATTCTAATACGACACTTAGCATTAGTAGAGCACATGATAGAAAGTACAGGGTGTTCGGAAAGTAACGCAACCCCTTGGGGACATGGCATTTATTATAGCAAATGTTCCAAATGTCCACCATTTTGCATTTCACACAATTGTACAGGACGAATCATGTTTGTAAACACTCTCCTCAATGTTTCTGTCGATATCTTGTCTTTGAATGTTGGCATGCAGCTCTTGAGTTGTGTGGGGATGATCTGAATATGCGGCATCCTTGAGATATCCCCAAAGGATGAAGTCTGGGGGAGATAAGTCTGGGGATCGTGACGGCCACAAATCTTTTTAAAATCAGTTTTCCTGAAAACACACTTTCAAGGTTATTCATTGTTGCCCTGGCAGTATGAGTTGTTGCATTGTCCGGTTGAAACCATGTCCTATTGACGTCATCCTCTGACAACGTGGCCACAAATTGTTCCACACAGCTCAACAGGTGCAGGCCAACATTCAACGCTTTGCGGACAAGATACCGACCGAAACATTGCAGAGGGTGTTTACAAACATGGTTCGTCGTGTACATTTGTGTGAAATGCAAAATGGTGGGCAATTATATCATTTGTCATAATAAATGAAATGTCCCCATAGGGTGGCTTTACTTTCCGAACACCCTCCATTTCTTGATATCTTTATCTTTTAATTTCAGCACCTGTGTCTGGGTGAAGCAGAGACTGGTGGAATTCTTTGTTTACCATTTTTTCTGGAAAAGAGCACCATAAAAATTGGATCTACCGCAATAGACGGATCCAGCATAACTAAAAGTATGGCAGCGATCAAGGTCTGCCTTTATATAAACTCTGATAAATGGATGCACATACAGTACGTGTAAAATATATCTAAATATATAAAAGTATATATTAGGTGACCTCCAGCTTCTCTCTTTTTATGCTATCCACATTTTTCCTGGGCAAACTACAGCACCACCAACAGAGTGAGGGACCGGGCTGAAAATTAATCCACTTTGCATCAGGTACAAACACCTAGTAACTCTTACGGCAAAGAAATGTGATTTTGTGCCTGACGTTTTCTTACTCATTCGGTTCACATCCTCACTGAAATAAATGAGGGATGGTGCCGGCCGCCTCACCTCGCCAACGTGGGATCCTCAGTATTAAGGTATAAAAAGAGGAAGGACTTCATTTGAGTACACACACACCACAAAGCCAGCCAAGAGACAGGACGTGTGTGCTGGGCAATCCCCAGGTCCTGTTCTCTCCCTTACTACTTTTTAACTAGCCCATACCCCACTGAGCGGGCTAATGTATGGCCTGGCCTGCACTATTATGTGCAGGAAATCTTTGAACGAACGAACAAACATTTGAGTAAAATTTATTGACTGATGTAAATTAAAACGTATATCGTCGGTGGAATTGTTTATGGGTGCTCTAATGATTATCATATATTACGTCAGGCAAGGAGTGTATAATATAAAATAGTTTATTACTACAGTCCATCATCAAGAAAATAAAATAATCCACTTCAATGTTATTAAGCTGCTAGTGAAGTATGTTATTAATCTTTAAGCTAAGTAAGATCATCTGCTCCAAGCAAGAGTTAAAAAATATATTATCATGCTGAATGGGCAAATGGAGAGTGTTTCTAAATCATGCAGTTACAGTGAGAGAGTTACTGAACAGAAGAAAATCATCTGCTGCGAGCAGGAAAAAAAAAAAGAAAAAAGCGTCGCACTGTTAATACATGAATAAGTATTTGTCTAGCGTTACACATCGTATGTACATGTAACTTTAAGACCAAAAACCTGATTTTAGTAAAAACAAAAAACAAAAGCTCAATTATTAGGGATAAAAAATTATCGCAGGAACAATGAATTTCAGTATCATTCAGGGTAAACGAGAATCAGATTAGTACCTCAAAAGTAGAACAGTTGTGGTAGATGCCGGAGCTTTAGGACCCTAATGTTAATGCTACTGGTGTGGTGAGGTGTGGTGTGGGAGGGTGTTCTTGCTTGGTGTAGTGTGGTGTGTTGTGATGTGGGAAGGTGTTTTTGTGTGGTGTGGTGCGGTGTGGGAGGGTGTTTTTGTGTGTTGTGGTGCGGTGTGGGAGGGCTTTCTTTTGTGGTGTAATGTGATATGGAAGGGTGATCTTGTGTGGTGTAATGTGATGTGGTGTGGGAAGGTGATCTTCTATGGTGTGGTGTGGTGTGGGAGGGTGATCTTGTGTGGTGTGGTGTGGGCGGGTGATTTTCTGTGGTGTGATGTGGTGTGTTGTGGGAAGGTGATCTTCTATGGTGTGGTGTGGTGTGGGAGGGTGATCGTATGTAGTGTGGCGTGAGAGGGTGATCTTGTGTGGTGTGGTGTGGTGTGGGAGGGTGATCTTGTGTGGTGTGGTGTGGTGTGGGAGGGTGATCTTGTGTGCTGTGGGAGGGTGATCTTGTGTGTTGTGTGGCGTGAGAGGGTGATCTTGTGTGGTGTGGTGTGGTGTGGGAGGGTGATCTTGTGTGCTGTGGTGTGGTGTGGGAAGGTGATCTTGTGTGTTGTGTGGTGTGGGAGGGTGATCTTGTGTGGTGTGGTGTGGGAGGATGATCTTGCGTGGTGTGTTGTGGTGTGGGAGGGCGATCTTGTGTGGTGTGGTGTGGTATGGGAGGGTGATTTTGTGTGGTGTGGTGTGGGAGGGTGATCTAGTGGGTTGTGGTGTGGTGTGGGAGGGTGATCTTGTGTGGTGTGGTGTGGTGTGGGAGGGTGACCTTGTGTGTTGTGTTGTGGTGTGGTGTGGTCTGGGAGGGTGTTTTTGTGTGGTGTGGTGTGGTGTGGTGTGGGAGGGTGATCCTGTGTAATTTGGTGTGGGAGGACGTTTTTGTGCAGTGTGGTGTGGTATGGCAGGAGGGTGTTCTTTTGTTTTGTGGTGTGGTGTGGTGTGGGAAGGTGATCTTGTGTGGTGTGGTGTGGTGTGGTGTGGTCAGGGAGGGTGTTTTTGTGTAGTGTGGAGTTGTGTGGGAGGGTGATCCTGTATTGTTTGGCGTGGGATGGTGTTTTTGTGCGGTGTGGTGTGGAAGGGTGTTCTTTTGTTTTGTGGTGTGGTGTGGTGTGGAAAGATGATTATGTGTAGTGTGGTGTGGTGTGGTGTGGTGTGGTGTGGTGTGGTGTGATGTGGGAAGGTGATCTTTTTTGGTTTGGCGTGTTGTGATGTGGTATGGGAGAGTGTTTTTGTGTGGTGTGGTGTGGTGTGATGTGGGAGGGTGATCTTTTTTGGTTTGGCGTGCTATGGTGCGGTGTGGTGTGGTGTGGTGTGAGAGGGTGATCATGTTTGGTGTGGTGTTGTTTCACTAAAGGTTACTCAATCATCTTATGTTCGAAAATTGTTATTAAGTGACAGACTGGCCGATCCGTTCCTACATATACTCTTATCTAAATTTTCGACCAGGATAGGTTAGATGTAGCCTCCAATAACCTCATTAATAAGAGGTTGTTGGTGGCTATATCTGACCCAGAAAGTTTAGATGAGAGTCAGGCTGCCATGAATCTACTGTACCACGCCATAATGCAATGCTGCCTGGGTGTCATCTGGGAGTCCCGGGTTTGTTTCCCGCCACAGTGTTGGTAATATGTTAATTCGTTTCTCCTGTACTAATGCAGGTTTATTTCTTCCTCCATGCATTGGAATAAATACAAAACTAACAGGTTCAACAGTTTAAACGATGGTAGACTAGTACTATGGTTAATGGGACAGTGTGCTTCCTCAGATGTTTTTAGTGTTGAAATTTTAATTTACTAAACCCCGACAAACGAAGCATTTATTAGTGAGAAGTGCCGTATCACATAATCATTCTCTCTCTCTCTCTCTCTCTCTCTCTCTCTCTCTCTCTCTCTCTCTCTCTCTCTCTCTCTCTCTCTCTCTCTCTCTCTCGTTCAGAAATAGCCAATAACTAATATTATATGTACTCAATTTATTTTACTTTATCTTTCACGGTTTATTTCTCTCTCTTAGTGAGTCACTTTCCGTATATTCACAGTTAATAACTGTACAATCTGCTTTCATCTTCTTCCTTCTTTCGTTCGCTCACTTTCTCATATTCTTCTTTCCTTCATGCTCCTTATCCTTATTTTTCTCATTTTCATGCTCCTTATCCTTATTTTTCTCATTTTCCTAAGAGTTTTTTGCTCCCTTTCCCTCTTCTTCCTTCCATTGTCTTCCTCTTGAGTCCTTGCCTCATCCACTTCATCCTTGTATCCTCCATCCGTCCTTCCCTCATATCCCTCATCCTTCCTCCCATCATATCCTCCATCCATCGTCCACTTATCCATTCCAGCCCACAGTAGCCAGTAAGTTCACAGTATCAAGAATCACATTAATGAACCGCAGAACTCTTATCAGTGCTCAGGTCTGTGTTCTCATTTCATACAAAAATGCCATTATTGTTAACTCTTCCACAAGGATGGGTTCTCCATACTTTTAAAAAAATCGTCTGCTGGGTATTAGAAATAAAGATACATTAACTTCCTCAAACAAAATAATGATGGCTTTCCAGCCTCTTCTTTACGAACAGTCTCTCTCAACCAGATAATAATCGATTGTAGGTTGCGAATAGAAAGAAAGTTGTCATCCTATTAGGTGGGTATAGATGAATATAAAGCATAGCTGTATCGTGATAAACCACCGACATCAAAACCCGATGTGTTGTACACAAGACCTCCCTAACAAATCATAACACATACACCACACAATGTTGAGGTCATTGGACCACATGTACCGCGCGTGAATTAAATACTGTGACACACAAAAAGATCATCTTAATTTTGTCAAAGTAAAATAAAAAAGGAAGAGCACTCACAGAGTACAACACCCGCGTTCAAGACAAAACTTAGAGTTACAGGAACATTTGACCTGTTCCTGTGATCTTGACCTTAACAGATTATTCTCAAAATCTAATTCTATCGTCCTTGCATTACCCTGAGCTCCCTCAGAATTTGTTCTAAACTGTATTGAAACTATTTAGGTTGACCTTGCCATGTGATCAGACCTTTCCCTATGACCTTGATGATGAATGGGGTGTTTTCATCAATAAATAAATCTGTTCTCGCCTCATCTTGAATATTTAAACAAAGACTGATAAAAATTGGATAAAAAGTGGTTAATCCCATATTATCATGTAACCTTGAAATTTAATCTCTTGTTCTCAAGACTACAGGTTAACCACTGAGTGACTTTCTCCTCCTCTAAGTTTGGTCTAAATCAAATGAAAACTGTTTCAATCATTTTGGTCGCATACAGACTTATAGGTCAAAATGTGATCTTGTCTTTTGACCTTGACCTTTGAGTGATTGCTCTCAATATTAACTTGTTTAAAAAAAAACAAGTTTATTCCTTGGTTGACCATCGGTTATTCGGCCAAGATAGACTAAATTGGGATCAAGAGTATTTCAGAAATATATTGACAAATAAATCCACATTCATATATTGACTAAAACAGTACTCTGCTTTTGCCTTGGTAAACATAAGTATCGTATTACACATAAACAGCAAATATATATATATATATATATATATATATATATATATATATATATATATATATATGGCAAAACACAGCTATTAGTAATTGCTTGAGCATAATGGAATCTGATCTAGAACACCCGTTATAACTGAGGTAATCGCTTACATTTCCTCATATTTACGTCCTTATTTGGGAGTTGGTTTGAATTTAGCCTTTTAGCGCCCTCCAAGACCTTCCAGAGCAACTACCTGTGACTCCCTTGATACGTCCTAGATGATAGCCAGAGGTTCACTCGTTAGCGTTCTTTTGAAGATTTTTTTTTTTTTTTTAGGCCATTTTTATCTATGATGGACAAGCCAGGTTGGTGCGTGTAAGTCAGGCAGGGTCCCGGTACCACCACTGCAGCTATACTATAACCAGGTCTCTTTTGTTTTTTTCTTGTTTAAACCCTCCATATATATATATATATATATATATATATATATATATATATATATATATATATATATATATATATATATATATCACAAAGAATTTGTGTAACCAGTGACTTCATTAAATCCCTAGTCAAGTCGTGAAATGAGTGTGAAGTGAAATGGATTAATTTAAGACAGGATAACTTAGGCTGCAGTTGGGTTAAGCTAAGATAATCTAAGTTAAGGTTAGGTTAGGTTAAGATAGGTAAGTTAGGTTAGGTTGGGTTAATTTAGATGAACGCTTAATATTACTTAGCGTTCATTCAAAATAGCCTAACTTAACCTAACGTAACTTAACTTAACCTAAGCTTAGCCTAGATTATCCCAACCTAACCTAAAAGCAGCCTAAATTATCATAGCCCAAATTAATTCATCCTAGCCCAATTTAATTCATCCCAGTTCACACTCATTCTACGAATTGACTAGGCATTTCAATAAATCACTACTTACATATATTCACTGTAACATACTAGTATACAAACCTATGAAAAGTGTGACTAGAAAGGTGAAGTAAATGAATGCAAAAAAGTTATTTTTTAGGGTTTGCAAAGCTCTGGCATCAGCTTGCAGGCCGCCCGCAGTCTCTCTCTCTCTCTCTCTCTCTCTCTCTCTCTCTCTCTCTCTCAGTTATCCTCTTGCTGTAGTCTGAAAAGCTCCTTGTAATTACCTTCCTCCAGTTCTCTTAACCCTTCCCTGGTTATCACCAATCATGCTAGCTGGGCTCTGCATTTAACAACTTTTGTTAAAATAATTTATTTCCTTTCCTTTTTCCTATCACTGTCATAAAGACTTTGTAGTTACTTGTAGAGAAGTATATTTTAGACTTGTGGTCGAGCGGCTTTTATATCTTATAGTAGTTTCCCCACCAGATGTCATGTAGTGACGGGAGAGGTAAAGAATAGTATGGGACTATTTTTATTTGTCTTGGAAATATTAAACAGGTATAATAGTATAAGTCCTGGGTAGCTACCTCCCTGTCTCGCTATCTCTCTCTCTCTCTCTGTTCTAAGACTAATCTCCGTCTCGACCTCTCTCTAGGGTCGCTTGTCTCCTTCTAAACTCTCTTTCCTAACATCTCGTGTAGTAGGGTGTGTGTGTCACGTATGTTCCTCATGGCAACAGAACTTTCTCACGAGAGGACTGCTGACAGCTAACTGAATCATCTCCTTACTGGCCGCTGTCGTCAGCTTTCCTCCGTGTAAGCGTTTAGCGCTGCTCGCTTCTCGCAAACACAACACCTTCTCATCATTTGACTTCCTGCTTCTATCTGTCTCTCTATCTATCTATTTATCTATCTATCTAGTATGATTTGCAATTATAATATGGAGACCTACCACATTGCTCTGCCGCGCAAAAATGGCGTACCATCGACATTTAATAGTTATAATATATTAATACATACTACATACACATTATAATGAACTTATAAGCTAATTAAGTGAAATACATAATATTGTAAAGTAACATAATTGTATGAATATTGTATACATATATTATTCATAGTAAATAGTGATTATTCAGTAATATTACATTTAAACAAGTTGTATACATATTTGAATAAATGCAATGGTTGTTGTATAACACTTGTAAGACGTGCATGTACAACAGACGTACGCATATAATTGTGCAATGGTAATACTGCTAGGTTATACATTACATATTTGAGTTATCACTTTAGTAATGTCTAATATTTCACCTAACTTGTATGATGATACTGGTAATATAGAATTGTGCTATAATTGTATGACTTATAATATTGTACTAACATTGTGGTACTACATAATTGTAACATTTTATGAATTGTTACCAAATATTGTGTTAATGCATAATTGTGTTGGCCTTATAATTATAGTTACATAAAAGTTACATCTTGTTAATGCAACTGTTTTGTCGTTACATAATTGTTACATATCGTTTGTAGGTACATAATTGTTGTTAAAGTTACATAAAAGTTACATCTTGTTAATGCAACTGTTACATAATTGGCAAAGTGTAACATAATGCAATCGTTTGTCGTTACATAATTGTTACATATCGTTTGTAGGTACATAATTGTAGTTAAAGTTACATAAAAGTTACATCTTGTTAATGCAACTGTTACATAATTGGCAAAGTGTAACATAATGCAATCGTTTGTCGTTACATAATTGTTACATATCGTTTGTAGGTACATAATTGTAGTTAAAGTTACATAAAAGTTACATCTTGTTAATGCAACTGTTACATAATTGGCAAAGTGTAACATAATGCAATCGTTTGTCGTTACATAATTATAATATGGAGTAACAATTGTAATAACTGCAGTCCTAACATATGCTGCGGTCGATGATAGTGATGATGTGTCGTGCCACTTGTATGTGGAGACAACAATTTGCTTTTTTTGTTTGTAGTTTATGTGGTATTTTGGCTTATGTAGTAACACTTACACTTATTTTCATTTGTTTGTTATGTGATCTTACTCTATTTCTCTTTTTTTCTGTTTTACTTTTCTTTCTTTCTTTCTTTCTTTTTTTTTTTGTATGTATTGATTTTCCATAGTTTGTTTCTCTTTGCTTGTGTACGCTTGTTTCCATGTTGTTCATGGTTACATAATTACTGGCTAATTTTCTTGGGATACTTTTTCAAAGTTTAGTTTATATTGCACAGATACTATAAAATGATATTATATAGTCCCATATTTTGTTATTTTATATAAAAAAAAATATATATACATATATACAGTATTAACTATACACACTGACTTGTTCACCTGTACCTATCGTGAGTAATATGTGTGTCAGCACTGTGTGGAAATCATTGTCTTCACGATTGTGTTGAAGATGTTCACTCTTGCTAACGGCATTTGTGTTGGCCATTTTTTTCTTTTCTCTAGTTTACCTTGTAACTTAATTTATATGTTTCCACTAGGTAGCTTTAATTAATAAATGTTTAATACAGTTCTTTTAATCGCTCACTGAGTAACTGTGATGGTGTATTTTCTTTATCACTTGTAGATGTACTAATGTATAGTTGTATATATGAAACACGTATTTTATGTAGGTATAAATGGTAACACTCGTTGGTAGTAAATAAATGTTATAATAAATGAATGAATATATACAGTGTAGAATATTTATTGTTGGTGATTATTTAGTGTTTGAGTTATGCAGATAATTGAAGTAAGTATGTGTATTTAAGCTGTAACTATACAACACGTTTTATATGTTTGTGCAGAAGCTTATTGTCTATCACTGTGTATTGTATGAATGAAGTAACTATGTAACTCACTAATTTTTTACCGTGGTGAGAAATGGTGTGAGTGGTGTTGCACGTGGTGATAGCGTTGTCCTTTGCGGGTTGATTGGCGTGTTGTCGTCTCAGCACATGGTGACGTCGGCTTCCCACACTGGTAGCTGTGGTGAGTGAATGAGTAGCGATGAGTAACTTGAGTGAAGACGAGTGAGTAAGATGAGTTGTAAATCGTGTCTCACTCTTCGTTTGTTTGTTCCCTTTATTCTATGTGGAAGTTTTCTCTGTCCTTTTCTCTAGTGATTTATTCGTTGTGGGATGAAGACTGCCGCTACTTGTAGGTGCGTGTAGAAGATTATACAGACGACGTAGAGTTGTTAATTGTAGTTGATTGTAGATGGCTGTAGTTGATTGTAGATGGCTGTAGACTTTGTAGAACTGAAGCTAACCTTGTAGTCTCGGTTGCTTTTGTAGAAATTTGCTTTTAATTCGGAGACGATGTCCGCAGATTTGCTGGTTTGTCGTTAAGCTACTTGCAAGGCGTCGAGTGATCTCTTGACCTCTGCATCAGCGTAATGATCTGGGAGACGGAGGGGGCAGGAGCTGATATTGTTGGTTGTTGTCAATCTTGATATTTTGTAGGAATTTAATGTTGATTCGTAGACGAGGTTCGTATACGTTCGCTGCTACCAAATGTCATAAAGACTTTGTAGTTACTTGTAGAGAAGTATATTTTAGACTTGTGGTCGAGCGGCTTTTATATCTTATAGTAGTTTCCCCACCAGATGTCATGTAGTGACGGGAGAGGTAAAGAATAGTATGGGACTATTTTTATTTGTCTTGGAAATATTAAACAGGTATAATAGTATAAGTCCTGGGTAGCTACCTCCCTGTCTCGCTATCTCTCTCTCTCTCTCTGTTCTAAGACTAATCTCCGTCTCGACCTCTCTCTAGGGTCGCTTGTCTCCTTCTAAACTCTCTTTCCTAACATCTCGTGTAGTAGGGTGTGTGTGTCACGTATGTTCCTCATGGCAACAGAACTTTCTCACGAGAGGACTGCTGACAGCTAACTGAATCATCTCCTTACTGGCCGCTGTCGTCAGCTTTCCTCCGTGTAAGCGTTTAGCGCTGCTCGCTTCTCGCAAACACAACACCTTCTCATCATTTGACTTCCTGCTTCTATCTGTCTCTCTATCTATCTATTTATCTATCTATCTAGTATGATTTGCAATTATAATATGGAGACCTACCACATCACTCTTCTTTCCTTCCTGTCCTTTCACTCTTCACCTCTTCTCTCTCATTCTCTAATCACAACAGGATCGATGAGGGAGCTATGGACTGAAATACTGAGCTGCAGCCTAATATATGGAAAATGAAAGAAAAGCATTGAGGAGCAGAATGCTAATCGCCCGCCAGAATATGTTGCTGGCCATGTTACAAGCTACTTACTAATTGACCTTTGGCAGCCATTATGGTGACCTTGACCATGAGTGCCCATTTTTGAACTCGTCCAAGATTTTGACCACATCTTGATAAGGTTTTATGTTCATAGTTCAAGCTGTAATACACACACACACACACACACACACACACACACACACACACACACACACACACACATACAAACACACACACACACACACACACACACACACACACGGGCAAAAACATTATCGCTCTGCCTTGCTAAAGGTGGGCAATAAAAAAGAAGTTGAGATTTGGCAGCCATTGTGGTGATCTTGACCTTGACCCCGAGTGCCCATTTTCGAACACGTCCAAGATTTTGGCCATATCTTGACACCCTGAAAGTTTTATGTTGATAGCTGAAGCCGTTCATGAGGCATAATGGTGCTAAAAGTGGGCAATTAATGCTATCTGACATTTGGCAGCCACACTGGTGACCTTCACCTGACCCCGAGTGCCCATTTTCGAACTTGTCCAAGATTTTTGCTACATCTTGATACCCTAAAGGTTTTATATTAATAGCTCAAGCAGTTCATGAGATATAACGGTGACACGTAACACACACACACACACACACACACACACAGACGCGGCCAAAAACGTTATCGCTTCTCCTTGGTAAAGGCGGGCGATAACTATAATACTGGGTGAACCTTGAAAGTGGAGTACCACGGGAGTTAGTTGTTGTTTACAGTTTTTCTTTCAATACAGCTTTTTCCATAAACCTAAGTTCGCGTCCATCTGTTTGTCTCTCTGTCTTTCTTCTGAAATCAATTTGATGCATTATTTATAATTTGTTAAAGATATCAATACATTTTAATAGCAAAAGTTGTTAAGGACCATATGCAGTGTGCTGTGGACTTAAAAAAAATAATTCCAGATAAGACGACTGCCTACCTGGGTCGTGTTAAAATAACTGTTTTGCTGGCCATCACAAAGAAGCAATAAGATATGTAGACCACATCGAAAAACAAAAGTTGTTAGGGACCGTTTCCAGACTGCTGTTGGACCATTTGTTTTAATGGAAAATTTGCCCTTGCCTCCGCATCATACCAGGGTAAATGTATATTCAGTGAGGACTAGGGCTGTTCATGCATAGACTATTTCGTCTATTTGAATACCTTCACCGTCGCGTCTGTCTGTCTGTCTATTTGTCTTTCTGTCAGTCTTTGTCAGAAGAGCATCATGCAAAATTAGTAAGAGACATCAACATATTCTAAAAGTGAAAATCTTCTCTAGGTAGGACTGTCACTGCTTTTATCAATATTTGTACAAAATGTACATGAACTATTTTAGGTATTTTATTTACACACACACACACACACACACACACACACACACACACACACACACACACACACACACACTATGACGAGGAAAACATTACCCCATTCTTATTCCGTGAGTGCAGAGGTAACAATTTGAAGCCAAGCAGTGTTTAGAGACTCTTAAGTAAATTAATCAATCAATAGAATCATAGGTAATGCATTCGAATATGAATCGGAAAATATCTTCCTCACCTCGCGTGATTATCTGGCATTCTCACACTTACAGCACTGTGTCTTATGACAGAAATGATATAGAGAACCTTGAAAGAATACAGCGGCGTGTGAAAGAAAAAATGCCTCGATTGGTGGATGTGCAGTATAAGGAACTTGTAGAAGAGGTCAATAAACTTAAATTATCTAAACTTGGAAGACACGGCATTCGAAGCAAACATGGAAACTCTCCAAAGGACACGATAAAATGAATGTCGATAAAAACTTCTCAGTAGATTTGTCGAATAATACTAGAGGAAATTATCAAATATTGCTGGTAAACATATCCAGTCACATGATGATACAGCATGCATTCTTCCTCAAGAGAGATGTAAACACATGGAACATGTTGCCTCCCAATGTGGTAAGCTGTGATACAGTACTAACATTTATGGACCGCTCGAATAAAGTTCTTGTGTTCCACAGCTAAGTATGTTAACTTCTGAATAATACATTCCTGAATAATTATAATGGCTCTGAGAACCAGGTATGAAGAATATAACCATAGAAGAAAATCTTATGCACTGAATGTAATGTAATGCTACATATACTTGACTTCCGAGTTCATATTAAGACAAGTAAGAATATGATTTCCTCTCATCCTTTCATATGAAATTTAAACGACGGCCTTGTGATACTACATGGCAGTCCTTGTAACCATCTGCTGCTGGCTTTGGATGGATGATTTGGTGAGAGAAAGGGGGACCTTCTTGCTTGGCTATCCTTGACACTGACTTTTTGAATAATAACTTTGGTTATAACCTATTCTATACTAAATAACACCGAAAGGACAAACGCCCGTAGTCTTGAAACTGAGGGCAGGGGTTACCCTTCCCACACACCGCTCGAAGTGGAAGCTTACACCTTCAACGTAAGTGGTAATTTTGAAAGCATGAGAGCACGCCCCTTCGTGTTGGTAAGCGCAGCAAGCAGTTGGTAACACTGATTAATTTTAATTCGCCACGTTCCGACCGATTTTACACCACTGACCCCCCCAATCCCGGCAGATTTTCGATTTTTTTTTTTTTTTTTTTTTTTGCTAAAACTTCTGCTTTTTATGGAAAACATTGGCAAATGCCCCCAAAAGTGCTCACCTGAGCTTAGAAGTGGTCTAAACAGGTGACCCTTTAAACACCTGGTACCGTGTTCTCTGAAGCCGCTTTGCGGGTGTCGCGTTTTCTATGGTAGCAGTAACTGTTGCAAACCACTCAGAATAGGTAGATATTTGTTCATTTGGTACGAATTTATATGTAGTACAATACAAAAATATATTATTTTTCACACAATAATTTAGGCGATCTAAGCATTGTCTCTCACTGAACACATCAACATACCACACCTTCCTTGGTGACAATACCTCCTCATCACTTCTGCTTGTTTCTTCCTCAGGCACCATGTAATCTTTGTCCTCCACATTGTCATCGATTGGGGAATCACTCTCGCCTTGAATTTCGTACCGTGGCATGACATGTCTTTGCTGGTCAGGTCACTGGTAATGGGTCAGTTGCCTAGACAATGGCATGTGGAGGGGGGGGAAGTCACTCGGGGTAAGGCAGTGTCCCCACCTGGTGGTGGGTAGAGGAAGGTGTCCTGCGTATACGTGCCAAAAATTACACGGGAACTGTGAAAAATGTGCAAATGACGGACCTCGCAATTGCACGTCAACAGGACAGCCTGACAAAACGTTGAGAAGTACCCATATGTCAACGGGACACAGCTGGTTAAAACTTAAAATCTTATAATACAAAAAAATCTTATGACAGTTTCACGGGTTGACGTACAATATAATCTCCTGATGGTAGCAATTCTTACTTCTTTTATTATTAAAGACTGCATTTGTTCTTGAATACTCTGTACAAGAATATGCATACAGGCTTTGGAGAACCTGTGCCGTGGGAAAAATTTCGTGTCAGACATAGCTTGAAAGGGGTTCATGCAGTCATTAACCTCAACACCACGGGCATGTTTACCAATGTTTTGTGTGTCCCGCGGGGTTATTCGGGCTCCTACAGACTCTCCAAAAATATTTGCCAAAAATCAGTTATTAGTCTTAGAATATTAAAATTATATATGCTTATGGCACATACCTTCAGCTTTCTCCTGGAATGTTTGTTGAGCCTTCGTCTGTTACCGTAGGACTTGTGGAGACCTCTGAAGTTGTGTACCGAGGTCTCCACTTTACACTTCCCGACAAACCGTAATATGATTACCACAGCCAGATATTAACACTATAAACACTACTGTGATTTTCAAGTAGTTTGGGATCCATACTCCAAAAAAAAACCACTGTAAAAGCAATGGAAATTACAAGCGCGTCTGATCGTCGCGCTTGCACTAGTTCGCTCTTGGTACTCTGTCATTTATTATTCATAAAACCCCTCACACTTTATATTTCTATTACTATATCACACTTATATATATCTGGAGTCTTTCTCCATAAGTTTCCTTCAGTAGTATTAGTTTATTGTCACTGAAGTCATTCAATTTTTCATTCAGTAAAATACGTAGAGAGCCACGAATTCACTTTCACTGTTATAACATAAATTATTTGTACTCATATTCTTATATTACTAATTACTTACATTACTATTTACATTTTCTATTCTATTTTCAATATTTACCCTTCTATTTTACTTACACTATGTTATTCACTGTCACTTTCAGTAAGACAAAACTATAATACACTGTTCAATCATATGTACTGAACATCCATTGCTTTCACTTGCTATTTACACATTATTTACACATTATTTCCACATTATTTCCACATTATTCTCCTTTCACACTTGCACTGTTAGAACTGCTTCTGGCTGTGGTAATCAAAGAAGCAGGTAACACAGAGGGGAACCTGGCACTCAGCGCACTGCCAAGAGGTGCGTTTGTGCTCGGGTGTGCGGCGGGTGGTATGTGCACACACCTGACACCTGCGAATCGCAGCCTTCCTTTTCCCTGTGGCAGGCATAAGCTCAAGTCTGTGCCGATCCATATACGCCCTCTGCTCAAGTCGGTCAGGAAGTGTTACTGGATGGCGCCTTGGAGTTGCTGCTGTCACCCTACCATATCTTTCCAGCAGCTGCTGGACACAAGTCCTGGCGAACAACCTCAGGGAGAAGGACTTGGGTTGCTTGACCTTCATCTTGTACAGGATGAAGGCGTTCAGCATCGTCATATCTGTGAGATGCAGAAAAACTTTCCTGTACCACCTAGTATTCTTCCTGAGGCAGTCGATCTCACCAATCATCATGTCGGACTTGTCCACCAGCCGCATGTTGATATTGTAGTCCAACACAGCATCAGGTTTCATCACAGGTTCGCCTGTCCTACGGTCAACCTTCCCACTGTCTGTCATCTCCCCCTTATGTACGGTGGTGAGCATGTGCACGACCCTCTTGTCATGTGACCGTATTGCCAGCATCTTCTCAGACTTGCGTAGGTGCACGTCTCCTTGCTGCGAGGTTCCTGCCTCTGTGAATTTGGGGAAATGGGCACGATTACTTTTGACAGTGCCGCAGGAGCCAATGCCGTGCTCAGAAAGGTATTTGGCAAGTTTCGGTACTGTATAGTAGTTGTCTGTATACAGCACATGATTCCCACCAAAATACTTTTCAAGGAGCACTTTCACTACACAGCCTGAGAAGCCAAGGGGGTGTGTTTTATCCAGATCGACAGTGCTGGCTGAATAAATGACGAAGTCAAGGATGTACCCCGTCTCACAGTCGCACAGTACAAAGAACTTAATTCCAAAGCAATAGCGTTTGCTTGGAATGTACTGAACAAACCGAAGACGTCCTCTGAACAAAACCAAGGATTCGTCAATAACAACCTTCTGAAAGGGGTGGAAGAATGACATAAACTTATCCTTCATTCTGCTCAGAATCTCCCGGATCTTCCAGAGTTGGTAGGTTTGGGAAGGTACATCGTTGTCAGCAAAGTGCAGGTTTCCCATGATGTTCCGGAAGCAATCTCTGGCCATGTACTTACTGAAGGTGGGTGAGGGTAGTAAGGGGTCCATGGACCAGTATTCTTCCAACTCATGCATCTTGGAGTGTGGCATGAGAGGCATGAGGGCAAAGAACACATACAGCTCCTGCACTCCCAGCATGGACCACTGTTGCATCTCGGCTGCACCTGTACCACTTGCAGCACGTTGTGATTCATACCTGTTGGTCTCATCACATATGTGCTGCATGACTTCGTCATCTAGGAAGGCCAAAAGGTAGTACACACACTCAGTATTTTCGTCAGTAGTGAAGGCAGGCTGAACTCCTGAGGAGCTCTCATCAAATACTAAATTTTCAGGCAAAAAATCTGACCCTTCCGTCCACGCAAAGGCGTCCAGGATTCCCTGTCATGGCGGTGTAGGGCGGGTGGTGATGGTGGTGGTGGTGGTTGGCTGTGAGGCAGATTTATCTCGTTCAAGGTCACTCGCACTGACCCTGGGTTGCCGTACAGCACTAGCAGCCCTTACCCTACTAACAACTCTACTTTTCAGTCCTGGATTTACCTCTTCCTCTACGGCCTGCCTTCACTGTTGATGCTGGTGGTGACTCAGATGACGAAGACTCCAGAGATAACTCAGCTGACGATGAGGAAGAAATGAGTGAAGTGAGGCTTGGGGAACAGGGAGGTGAATGCACGCGGAACTCATGGCGGGCTGGGTCACGCGGGGGCATTGTTCTGGGGCTAACACGCCACCTTTTCACTCCCTTCCCAAATTCCTTGCCTTGCTGCACTAACGGCTCCTTTCCCTTGGAGCTACAGACTACATCCAACACTGAAGCACTCTTACTAGCACTTTCTGGCACGATAACCTCACCCGGCTCATCACACGATTCACCCGAATCGTCAAAATCACTGTCCATCATCACCATGGACAATTCTTCAAGTTCACGTGCCACTGCAGAGTCACTAAGTCCTTTCCTACTTCCCTCACTACTTTTCTTAGGGGTAGAGGTCACGGGGCCCTTTGCAATGGGCGCAGAAGCGGCAGGAATGGCGGGGCGTGAGTGCGACATGGTTTCACTACAGCGGAGGACAAGGAACTAAATGCCGCGGCTTATCTGAGAAGGGAAGGGTTGACAATGACACTGAGGCTGACTGCTGCTAACTTACATGCTAGTTTTTTATAGGTAGAATATCTCGGCAATACGTAAAGAAATAGGTAGTTCCCGGTGAATGTAAATGTCACTTAGACTTCTCCCTTCCTTTCTGATATATATTTTTATTACAGACATTGATTACAAGGCATAATTCAAAGGGGAAATTACCGTGGTAATGTAGCGAATGAATGCACGTGAGGTGTTGTCAGGTGATAATTAGCCAATTCCTGGTGTATAACACTATCACTTACCTTATTTTTTTTTGGTATATATTATTTTGTATAAGTATAGGGCATAGGGCTTATTTCAATGGATGAAATCTGTGGAAAAATCCGGGGGAAATTTGCGTAGCGCAGCGCGGCCTGGGAGGTGAGAGGACAGGGTAATGGAGGGCAGGTAGGGAGGGGAGTCACAAAGGGGGTAAAATCGCTAAAATGTCAACAATGGATGGAAGTACAGATGAGATTTGGAGTGCTGACTAGTGTTGGACATTGGCAGTACTCATAGATGATACAAGCCACCACTTGAGAGCCCGGGATAATTCAAAATAACACAGAATCACAAAAGTGACGCCCCATGGTATGATCCATTGTGGCCGAGCATCACGAAAGTGATGCCCCACAGTTCTATCTATCTATCTATCTATTGCCAGACGCCTCAATCCCGTTTGGGGTGGCCACAAACAAATCGCCTCCAAGTCGCCCTGTCCCCCGCCATTTCACTGCCCTGCTCCCAACTCACACCCCCCTCTCTCATATACCTCTCCACCCCATCCCTCCATCTCATCCTCGGCCTCCCCCTCCCTCTTCCCCCCGCAGTTAAGGGGTTAATAACCCTTCAAATATGCCTTGGCTGGTCATACCGATTTTGATTACATTTCTGCCCCAAATGCTTGTTTTTGCCATTTTTCCCACTCAGAACCCTGAAATCCCACTTGTCCCCCAAGGCACTTGGGAGGAGGGGTTTAATTTGAAAACCAATCACGAGCACCGAAAATAATGGTCAAATTCGTTCAGTCACACCAAAATACGCGAGAAAAATAAACTGCCAAGCCAAAACAAAACAGTGAGGACTTATAAAAGTTTACCGAACACAAACATGATTATAAAAGTTTACCGAAAACAAACATGAGACTTTATAATTACACTAATTGGTTGTGCACGACACAGCCATTCTTTACTGTAGGAATCAAACTAATTATAAATGTGTCATGCACCATATCAAATAAATAGCTTTGTAGAAACAGTGAAAAATGAAGTGGAAGTGGATACAATATCTCATCTTTGTGTTCGCCTCGTCGTAAATTAACCATCTCCGGAGAAGTGGTGAAGTCTTTTAAAGTGATAAATTAAACGCTTATTTTTTTCCTTACACGATGTTTTTATCATTGAATTAAAATTCCTATCACACATACACACCACAGGGTCCTTCAAATTCTACATTCTTTGCACAAGACTGCCATAATATGACAAAGGGCATGAGAAGGGGTGCTATGAGACTCCCCGCAGATTCCAGAACTATGCTGCGGTAATCTTCTGCCGTTCACCGGGGATCGCTCTCCTTTCGTGCATTATGATTACCAAAAGATACGGATAAGGCAAGGTGAACGCCTGCCCATAATTTAAGACTACGGCCGTAAGAGTTTGTTTCAGTTTGCTTTACCTTGTACTCAACCAGTTTCATCCTGTCCCTCCATGCACTTTTCTCCTACCCCTGGTTTCTCTCTCTCTCTCTCCACTTCCCCCACTCCCTCCACTCCCTTTCTGTTCTGTAGCCCGCTCTTCTACCAATTTCCCCACACTCTCCCCACTCCCTACTACTCTCCCTTTTCTCTCCCACCATTCATTCACTCCAGTTTCACGCCCAGACTCATTCTTTCCATAGTTCCCCATCCATCTTTTCACGCAACCTTCTTTACCATTATCCATAACTTCAAACCTCACATCTGTTTTTTCCTCTGACCTCTGCTGTTATTCCCTTTCAAATTTAAACCCTACTCTCCCTACTTCCTCTCTCGGGCAAGTCACCTTTCAGCCTTTCCCTCTGCTCTACTTCTCCCCGTACTTCTCTCCTCTACTCTCTCTTCCCTACATCCCCGCCCAGGTACGATCTCTGCCCTTTCTTTCTCTCTATTCATTCGTTCCTCTCCTTACCCACTCCCCCACCCCCCCACCCCGGTTTTCACACTTCACTATTATCCTTCTCTTCTGTTCTTATATTCAGCCTCTTATCTCCCTCATCTAAACCGCATTTTCTTTCCTTTCTCCTTACATCTTCCCTCCCCCTCCTCATCCTCTTTTCTTTTCACAATCCTCTACTCTCCCTTCTCTACACTTTGAATCAACCGCCTCTCCCTCTCACCCAAAATCGTCTGCACATTTTTCCTCTCCTCTCCACCTCGATCGCTCCCATTCCTCCATCTCGCCCTTTTCACTTTGCTCGTTGCCCATGACTCCCCACCTCTCGCTTCCTCTACCCTCCCGTCCTTGCCTCCTCCCCACATTACACATCTACTCACCTTCATCTCCTTCTATTCCTTTCAACTGTCCCTCCACCCATCCTAAGCTTCCATTCCATCCTCCTCTTCTCTTCAATCTTCCCTCTTCCCCCTCATTCCCTTCTTTTCTCCCACCCTCACCAAAATTTTTCATCAAGTCAATCCCTAGGTAATCACAACTCTCACAACATATTGGTGCTTGAGTGTGTGTGTGTGTGTGTGTGTGTGTGTGTGTGTGTGTGTGTGTGTGTGTGTGTGTGTGTGTGTGTGTGTGTGTGTGTGTGTGTGTGTGTGTGTGTGTGAGAGAGAGAGGCTGGGTAAGGCTGGGTGATAGAGGGCGTGGGAGGGACAGGCAAGAAGGAGGAGATAAAGCGGACGGGGAAGAGGAAGAAAGAGGAGTAAAAGAAAGAGGAACGGGGACAAGCCTGAGGAAGAAGGGAATAGAGGGAAGAGGGATAGAAGATAGAGAGAGGGAGAAAAAAGAGAGCTGAACTGCATATGTGTCTTCTGATCTGCCAAAACTCATTCCGAATGCAGGTATCGGCTAATGAAAAAAACTTTGATCCACTATCTGTCTGTCTGGTTGTTGTACGTAATGGTCAGCATGGAGAAGATGAGGTAGAACTGGGAGCTTACTGTACGTGGATGGGATGTATTAGTTAGAATGGCATGGGCAAAGGTAGGGAGAAGAGCGGTTGAAAACATGAATATACCTGTTGTCTAGCATGAGATGAGAACTGAAGGATGGAGGTATAATGGAAGTGAGGAATGGAAGAGGACTGAAATGGGGGAGAAGGAGAAGGAAGTAGGATAAGGTTGAGTGCGTTGGGGGTGGTAATAGGGTAAGGTTGAAGGAGGGGGGCGGGTGGAAAGCGAATAATATAGGGGTGATGGTGAGAGGGAGGGATAGGACAGAGGTTGGGCGGCATATGTTAGGAACAGGATACGGGCTAGACCGGTAGAAAACGGAGTAGGGTGCTGATGCATGCTGTGGGAAGTGATAGGACAGTGTTGTGAAAGCTGAGGGATGGGGATAGCTATAAAGGAAGGGAGATGGGGGCCAAAATGAGATCCAATAGGGAAGGTGGAAATCGTTTTAGAAAGAGATGGGCAAGGTAATGAGTTAAATGGGATCGGGCAGGGCTTGGGATACTGTCAGATATGGTTTAGGTCACGGAGAGAACAGTGAAGGGTTGCGAGACGATAGGGGCTGATGTTTTGAAAACGACTCTGGGAGAAAGAGATCACAATATCCTTTTCCGAGGGCAGTCCAGATCACGTTCTTGCAAACCTGACGGTCGCGTCCATCACCTCGGTGCAGTCTAATTGGGGGATTGACGTGTGTCGGGAGAGAGAGAGAGAGAGAGAGAGAGAGAGAGAGAGAGAGAGAGAGAGAGAGGGGATGATAATAATAAAACCAATGTACCACAGGAGAAAAATAAAAAGATGATGATGATGATGATGATGATGATGATCATGATCACGATGGAGATTAAGATAAGAAATGAAGAAGAGCTAATAAAAATGAAGAAGGGTCTGCTGCAAGGAGAGATAAGGGAGGTAAGAGTATGTAGTGGGAGGTAAGGAAGGGGAAATAAGAGTCAAAAGAAAAGAGAAAGGGGTAAGGAAGGTGAGGAGAGAGAGGTAAAGAAGGAAGAAGTGGGTGTGAAGGTCTGGAAGGAGAAAAGTGGAGTTGAGAAAGGTCAAGTGGAAGGCTAGGAAAGAGGTAGAGGCGGGTTTGGATGAGGAGGGAGAGGAGAGAAAAAAATGGATGACAGGGAGATAAGAATGATTATATACGGGACGAGGAAATCCCTAAAAAAGGTGACAGCATAAGGAATTAAAGAGATCCTGGAGAAGAAGAGGAGGGGGAGGGAGAAGGGGGGAGAAGAAAGGATGTGAGGGAAGTGGGAAGGGTAGTGGAGATAGGGAGGCGGAGACAGAGGGAGGAGACGTAGAAGGAGTGGGAGGGGATGTGAGGTTTTGGAAGGAGAGAGACAGGATGTAGGAAGATGAAGAGGAGAGGGATGAGATGGTGTTTAAAGCGAGATGGAGAAAATGAAGCGGGGTGAAGGATAGAGGGAAGTGATGACTGTGTGCAGTGGATGGTGGAAGGAATGAAGTGGTGGCGAGGGAAGGGGGGAGGGACAAAGAGCTTGAAAGGGAAGAGGAAGGGAGAAAAGGGATGGGAGGTAGTGGGAACGAAAGGAATGAAAGGGGAGGAGGAGAACCGAAGTTCTGGAGGGGAGGTTAAGATGATGAAGGGATGAGGGAAAGGGGAGGGGATGAAGAACAGGAGAAGAGTGACAGGGGTATGAAGGGATGAGGGAAAGGGGAGGGGATGAAGAACTGGAGAAGAGTGACAGGGGTATGAAGGGATGACGAAGAGACGAGGTAATGATCGAGTACGAAGGGAAACAGGAAGGATGAAATAGTAGAAGGAGGAAGGGGAAATGTTGAGAGGGTGAGGACGGGGAGAGAGAGTAGTTGATGAAGAGGGAGGGCGAGAGGATGGCGGAGTGGAAGAGAGAGGCAGAGATGAGAAACGGATGAAAGGGAATGTAGAGGAGAAACTGGGCAGAGAGAGAGAACAAACCTGCCAGTCCCTGTCAAGGATGACTTCGCTAAAACTGGCCATTAAACTAGAACTCGAATGGTCCAAGCACACACACACACACACACACACACACACACACACACACACACACACACACACACACACACACACACACATTACTACGAGTCAACTGATCAGTCATCGACTGATCACTTGCTTTGCCGCCGTTAAACGAATTAGCGATAAACAAGCTGTACCTCTGACAGTGTAACACCTGCACTCTATACAAATTTCTTCAGGTCGTGCATTTCAATATGTCCTAATGATGACTGACTTTCGAACAGTTGTTGTTAAAATCGAGTTTATTCTCGTCTGACCCTCAAGCTTGTTGCGAAAGTTTGACACAAATTGGTTAAAAAACGTTTTGGACTGATTATGTTCAGTGACCTAGATCTTTGGCCTATTGTTTTCTAAAATGAAATTCGTAATCCTTGGTTGGCTGTCAATCCTTTAACACAGTTTAGTCCAAGTTTAACTGAAACTGTTTGTGCTATAAGGAGGTATATATTTTGACCTTCCCAATTAACTTTGACCTTTCACCGATTGTTCCAAAATTTGAATCGCCACATTATAACCTGTTCATAAACTTCCCACATTTTTTTTTTTTTTTCACATCAAATAAACACTGGGTCATGTTGACGCTGACATGTGATTTGACTTGACCTTTGAATTATTGTTTTGAAAAACAATAGATCAACGCATTGTGACCCTAATCTCTTCCACCAAGTTTGCTAAAAACCAGGTCAGTACTGATTTAGGTACTTTGGTCATACAGGCACACACGGGTCGAAATGAACCTTTCCTTTGGCCATGGCCATTCACTGAGTGTTCTCGAGAAATAATATTCCATCAAGTTTAATCTAAAACGTATCTAAACTGCAAAGGCTGACCTTGTCATGTGAATTTGTCCTTTCACCTTTTTTTGTGCCCTTGATCTTTAGGTCTTTCAATGATTACTCTCAAAAGTGAATACCTTCATCCTTGGATTACCATGGGCTTTTCAACAAAGAACAGCCCAAATTATTTAAATACTCTTTAAGTTGACCTGACCATGTGACTTGATACTGACCTGCAGCTCTCGGTCAATCCCGTGATTGACCATCAACTCTTCCACTATTTTTGAAAATCAAATTTAAAAAATGATTTAGGCATTTTATTGTCATTTTCCTCCTCCATTTCCCTGATAATTATAAATACATTTATAACTGACCAGAATATACCAGTGCCTTTAGTATAAGAACAATGTAAATATACTGTTTGTAGTGTCTATAAATAAGTGGAGATAATCAGAGAGTGTGTATACTGTACTGCTACCTTCTTTGTGTTTTGTTGTGTGTGAGGATAGAGTTGAATTATGGCTAAGAGTTCATACCTTTAATTATCTTGGGGTGTACCTAAAATGAGGCCCTTCGTAATAATTACCTAATGTCACGAACACATTAATTTCAAGTACTTGGAAAGTGTTCACGTACTCATAATATATTTGTTGCACTGGTACTTATTTTGGATCGCACTACAGTGTTAAGGCAGCACATTTAAATTCTATGTGTTTTTTTTTTTAAATCAAGTCCTTGGCTGATACATACGATAGCTTCTCTCATATGAAAAAAAGTCGACTTGAGTTAGCCTGAACAAAATACCTAATGTTCTTCACACAGACTTATTGTTTTTGCTCATGCTACCGCTACACGATTTTACTGAACCTAACGAGCATCTTTGTTCTGAACAGGTAAATGATGACTGTTTCAATCCCACACCATGTCAGAAGGTCCTTCACAGCTAAGTAAAATCATCTGATGTTTGCAGTAATGAAATGTAAGGATATGTCATTATTCCAAAGGCTTTAAACATACCCACTTCCATTTCAGCACTACCATCTACTTTGCCTTGTCTATCTTTCTACCGGTATCCTGCCAATGGATTTGCCTTTTGAAATCACCACGTCACCCTCCATCTACTGATCTGGCCTCTTTTATCTTTCCTCCACTGATCTTTCAAGAACTGTCTTTCCGCTCTCCTTCACCATCTGTCAGTCAGTTAAGCTTCTGTTATTCTTTCACCTTCCTCTCGTCAGCTTTGTTATTTCGGCCGTTCTTTCACTATCTTTTGATCAGTATGTTCTCGACTATCCTTCCTTCACGTTTCTTTCATCAGCTATGATTTTTTATTCCAGTTCTATCTCTTCTAACCATTTCTATGAATCTTTCACAGTCATTTCGCAAGAATTATCTCTTCTTTTTTTCATTGGTTTTTACCAGTCTGACCATTTCTGTCTATTTAACTATCCTTTTTCATTTTTTTAAAATTCCTTCATTCATTGCCCTGCCATCAGTCTTGCGACTCATATCACTCCTTCGCTGTCCCATAACTGTAACATTTTCTCTCCCGCTTTCACTGATCTTTTTGTCTAACCAATTCTTTCATTCATTCCTCATTCATTGTATTTGTCCTTTTTCCTGCTTTCATTGTATTTTTTTTTTCCAGTCTAGCATCATCTAATGTTTCTTCACTGTCCTTTCAATAGCGTATCTCTTCTTTTGCTGTCGTTTTTACCAGCCAAGCTTTCCTATACTTCACAGTCATTTCATTCATTTTTCGTTAATTGTACCTTCCTTAATTAATTTTTTGTCTTTCTCTTAACCTAGTTTTCTGTGTCCTTCCATGTTAATCCTTGTGTTGATTTATCCATCTTTTCTTCCTGTAGCACTGATATGACCGGTTGGATTTGCTACCCGATTATCCAAGTTTCCAGTCAATTGCCTCTCTGTCACCCGAAAAAAAAAAAATAAATAAATAAAAAGGAATGGTGGACTGCAGACGGGCAACTTCAGCTTGTAGTCCACAAGGTTCCTAATTTAGATGAGCCTGAGGCAAAAAAAAAAAAAAAAAAAAAAAAGTAACATTTTCCTCCCCACCTTTTTCTTACGCTCCTGCTGATTTTTTTTTTTTTTGTTACTGCATTACCTTTCAGTCACTCGAGCATCATCGCAACTTCCTTCACTATCCTAGTTTTCCTTATACAATATTTGTCTAATACCTGACTTCCATAGGTTCTGCTTTAGTTTCCTACTAGGTATCTTCCTTTCCTCATAATCTTGCGATTAATCGGGGTTCTGCTCTTCATTCATTTGATATTACTGAATATATCTTTTCTAACTGGCGTTTACCTCCTTTATTTTTGCTTAGTTTCTCTCTCTCTCTCTCTCTCTCTCTCTTACGGTTTTCCCTTTCCCATCCTCTACGTTTGTCACCAAGTTTTACCTTTAGATTCTTCCATAATATTTTTTTTCCCAATAGATCATGCCTTATCTATCCTTCCTTCACTTCCATTATATCATTTGTGTTTTATCTCTCTCATAAGTTAACAAACTTTCTATCCTCCATCATTTCAACTCTGGTATTGCATTCTGTTAGTTCCCTAAGGAGTTAGTCATATATATATATATATATATATATATATATATATATATATATATATATATATATATATATATATATATATATATATATATATATATACTTTTCTTCATCCTTTACTTCCTCTGTCTGTCTGTCTGTCTGTCTCTGTGTGTGTGTGTCTGTCTGTCTGTCTGTCTCTCTCTCTCTCTCTCTCTCTCTCTCTCTCTCTCTCTCTCTCTCTCCTTTTTATACACATCCTTCGTTATTTCATCAGTCCTACTTTTTCATCCCTTCATGCATATACCACCTAAATATTTTCTTTTCTCTTCGTCCTTCCCTGCTTTTTATCATTAATGCCTCATTTATCTTTTATGCCCCTTACTGCTTTTATCAAAAGCGTTTCTTCTGTCTTTCACTCTTGCACTACTTATTATCATCTGTGTATCTTCTGTATTCCTAAATAGTACTACTTTTTGACATATATTCCAACTGCGTCTGCTCTGTTCTTCACTTCTCTTATCATCATCCGCCTCTTCAGTCAGTTATATATTTCACTGCTCTTTGTCAGCTATGAGTGTCCTGCCTATGCTGCTCCTCACTTTCTTATCGCCTGGCTTCTCTGCCTTATCTATACTTTACTGCTGTTCGTCACCTATGCCCCATTATTTTTTCTTTCACGTTCAAAATCTTGTCCCTTCACTGCCAGAATCTTCCCCCGAGCTCAGTCAGTTTGTGGCCGTGTTAGTTGTAGCCTTCATATTGCCCGTTCAGTGTTTGGATGCCTTTCTAAACTGAATTCTATCGTGTGGATGATATATGAATAAACTAAATAATACATCATGGTGATGGGGTTAAGTCATCTGACAGTAACAAGGAAAATATCATCAGTGAAGGGGTAAGGAACATTGTGTCTGTTCTTTTCATGAAAAAATTACCTTAATATAATCGTCCAAGGATAGACAGAATAGAATAAAGCAATGCATCATCGTTTGAAGGGAACAGTCCCAAATAATATTATTAATAACGTTCCCAGTTACCCTCGTTCATCAACCACTTCCGCGCTTTTCCTACAATGTATTTCTCCATTTAGCTACAACCTCAAGATTTTATTCAACGGTTTTTCAAACTTTGCTAATGAAGGGATTAAATATGGCTACAGATAATCCCTCCAGGTCGGTAAGTTTTCCACAAGCTGGATAAAATTACTAGAACGTTGTAAGAAGAGAAACAGAGAGAGAGAGAGAGAGAGAGAGAGAGGAAGAGAGAGAGAGAGAGAGAGAGAGAGAGAGAGGGTGATGAGAGACGTAAAAACACGAGTAACGGAGAGGGTGATGACGTTTGAAATGAATGATGGCGGATGGAATATCTGAAATTTGTTGTATGCTGATGATGCAGTACTACTTCCAAATACCGGGCAAGAAATTGGTAGGCTAGTGCAGAGTTTTGCTGTGTCTGTGAGCACCGTGCCTTGAGAGTAAATGTAGAAAAAAGTATAGTGATGGTTATTGAGAGAGAAGATGACTCTCAATGTGATGTTACAGTGAATGGAGAGAGAGTGCAATTGGTGAGAGAGTTCAAATACCTGGGTACAGTGATAGAAAAAAGAGGAAAATGTTTAAAAGAAGTGGAAAGTGAAGTGACACAAGGAAGAAAGGTAGCTGGTGCAATGATGGCCTTGATGAGAAACAGAGGCTTGAGTGTTGCAGCTGCACGAGGCTTACATGAAGGAGTGTCAGTGCCAACTTTAACATATGGATGTGAGACTATGATATGGCATGAATATGAAAAGTCAAGAGTAAGAGCAGTGGAGATGGGACTGCTAAGGAATGTTTGTGGAGTACAGAGGGTGGATAGGGTACGAAATAATGTGATTCGTGAAAAATGTAGAGTGAGGAAGACTGTGGACACCAGAATCGAAGTGAGTGTACTGAGATGGTTTGGTCATGTGGTGAGAATGGATAAAAATAGTGATGAAAAAAGTATACCTTAGCGAATTTGAAGGAAGGAGAAGGTGAGGTAGGTCAAGGAAAAGGTGGAGAGATGATGGTGGATCAGTGTGTGAGGATGAGAGGTTTGGAAGTCGGTGAGGGAAACTGACAAGAGGTCGAGCTGGCTGGATGAATGTTGTAAGGTGATGTGCATGATCAGAGATTTCGCATCCTTTTTTAACGTGGCAGCGTCCGGATTGACTCTATCGGATACGTTTCTGTGAAGCTACGGAACGTGGTGAGTGTTTTTGGAGAATCCGATAGAGACAGGATTCCGGGGGATTGAATGATGAGTGAATGGAAGCATGGCCTATTGGGCTGGGTAACTTTGGGCGGTCTGGACATTACTACTCTTCATCCAGCCATTGAGATTCACTGTAAGACCGGCCTATCCCTACAGAAGCAGAGACGATACAGCCAATGTATCTCTACCCAGTGGCTTAGGCTGTCTGGTAGAGACTGTATGTAGGGTGAGAAGTGCTTGTGAGTGTGACTGCAGTGTTGTAGTGGCTTTGGATGTGTGTGTAGTCTGTGAACCAAGTGTAATCGGCCCGCCTTAAGCCGACTGGGTGTAAGCATACCAGTATGTGACACTGGTTCAACCACAGCACCCCTTATGTCCGCCAAAGTAGTAAGTGGCTCAGTGAACGCTTCCTAAAGTTTTTACAGCTCTGGCGGGAGGAGAACCTGCGTCCAGCACCGTTCGAGATGCACACTGTACCACTGTACCACAGAGGCTACATATATACAGTATATATATATATATATATATATATATATATATATATATATATATATATATATATATATATATATATATATATACGCAATGGCCCCTTCCCCCTTCCTGCCTCCCCCCTCCCCCTCCCCTCTCAGGGTTGCCATTTGGCATTTTTCATTAGCAAGTGTGGGCCAATTTGGTAATGAAATATTCATTTAGTAATGAATCAGAATAATGCATTACCAAACGGATTTTTCACATGTATGAGGATACACAGGATGGAGATGGTGGATTGTTTGCTCTTTCTGATTAATCTGCTAGCCTACATAGCGTGAAAATAATCAACATGCTGTTAATTATAAGGAGAGTGATTACATGTATTTCCACTTGTATATAAAATTAGTGAAGAATAAATGCTAGCTTTACAAGTTTGGTAATGAAAAGTTAAATTTAGTAATGAAAATTGAGGAGTTTGGTAATGTGGCCATTGCGATCTGGCAACTCTGTTTCCCCATCATCAACAGTTACTGCCTAACTTCGATGGTGAGTAGAGGCTTATCGCAATGGAAGCCACACGTGCTCGTTTTTTGTGAATAAACAGTGAATAAACTGCAATACCTCGCCACTAGACCAAACGGGAATTTACAGTGTTGTGAAGTGTTAAGAAATTTGAACTTAGAGTGCAAAGGATCAACTGTGGAGTGCAAATTGGCTGTTGAAACTGGCAATTGAAAATGGCGTGATGCAGTTAGGAACAATGTGCAATGTTAAACAATTATAACTCACAATGCAAAAAATTAAGTGCAGCACAACACTGGAGTACTGTACGTGCTTCAAGATCATATTCACCACTGCCAAATCCTTAGAAAAGGCGGCCACAGACGTGCTGTAAGTACCCTGGCTGAGGTACAGTCACTTCTAATTCCTCATTCTTTGGTTCCTTTTCATTTATTTTATGCTTTATGTCCATTATTGGTGTGAATAGGGTCTTAAATAGGTTTAAATAAATGCTATACATGTCCGATAGGGAGTTATTTCGGTGGCTTTCAAAGTTTGGCTGGGTTAGGGTCCTTAAGTACCAGTCCAGGAGCCAGGGGCCCATTTTCCGGACGGGACCACTTTCCGGACATGCCTTTGGCTCTATTACATCGGATAGTAGAGGGATCACTGTGTGTATATATATATATATATATATATATATATATATATATATATATATATATATATAGAGAGAGAGAGAGAGAGAGAGAGAGAGAGAGAGAGAGATTCGGGCTGAGAAGGTGCACCTCTTCAAACATACTGTGTATAATTTATAAATTTTACTGTGTCTACCTTGAAACGATATAAATAAATTTAAGAGCGAGTTTTTCACCCAGGAAGGAAAAGGTGCACAACTCGGAAAACTATCTATCTATCTATCTATATCTATCTATCTATCTATCTATCTATCTATCTATCTATATATATATATCGAGTTCAAGGGAGGCAATGATATTCCTAATGATCGATATAGATCGTGGTTTTCCACGAGACTGATATCATCATGATATTTTTAAATAATAATAGCAGCAAGTTACACAAGGAAGGCACAAAAATGGGGCATTGTGCAAAAGCCATAGCTTGTTATCAAATTATCTTTGGCTCTGTGGAGAATAATAATTTTTGGAGGAAATATACATTTCATTGAAATTTATCGCTACAAAAGACCACTCGCACGATACTGCGTGGAGGTAACAGTATAAGAACAAAATCTGTTACTTGATCAAGGGGAGTAATTTTTTTCTTAAGCACATGAACACCTTTCATTGTCAGGATAAACAGTGTAAGAACAAAATCTGTCACTTGATCAAGGGGAGTAATTCTTTTCTTAAGCAGCATGAACACCTTTCATTGTCGGGATAAACTAATGTTATTATTATGTCTGGCTTTACATGGAAAATAACATTAGTGTAGGGAAGAGGTAGATGCGGCTTGGATGAGGAGGGAGAGGAGGGGAAAAAATGGGATGACAGGGAGATAAAAATACTACACGGGACGGGAAAAGCGCTAAAAAGGGTGACAGCATAAGGAATTTAAGAGGTCCTGGAGAGGGAGAGGAAGAGGAGGGAGAAGGAGGGAGAAGAAAGGATGCGGGGAAAGTGGGAAGGGACGTGAATGTAGGGAGGCGGAGAAAGTGGGAGGAGAGGTAGATAGGGTGGGAAGGGATGTGAGGTTTTGGAAGGAGAGAGACGAGATGTAGGAAGATGAAGAGGAGAGAGATGAGATGGTGTTTAGAGCGATATGGAGAAAATGAAGCGGGGTGAAGGATAGAGGGAAGTAATGACTGTGCAGTGGATGGTGGAGGGAATGAAGTGGTAGCGAGGGGGGGGAGGAAGCGACAAAGAGCTTGAAAGGGAAGGGGAGGGGAGAAAAGGGAAGGGAGGTAGTGGGAACGAACGGAATGAAAAGGGAGGAGGAGAACCGAAGTTCTGGAGGGGAGGTTAAGATGATGAAGGGAGAAGGGGAAGGGAAGGGGATGAAGAACTGGAGAAGAGTGACAGGGGTATGAAGGGATGACGAAGAGAGGAAGTAATGAAGGCGTACGAAGGGGAACAGGAAGGATGAAATAGCAGAACGAGGAAGGGGAAATGTTGAGAGGGTGAGGACGGGGAGAGAGAGAAGCTAATGAAGAAGGAGAGTGGAAGAGAGAGGTAGAGATGAGAAGCGGATGAAAAGGAATGTAGAGGAGAAGCTGGGCAGAGAGAGAGAACAAACCTGCCAGTCCCTGTCAAGGATGACTTCGCTAAAACTGGCCATTAAACTAGAACTCGAATGGTCCCAGCACACACACACACACACACACACACACACACACACACACACACACACACACACACACACACACACACACACACACACACACGCGCGCGCACGCATGCACGCATGCACGCACGCACGCGCGCGCGCATTACTACGAGTCAACTGATCAGTCATCGACTGATCAATTTCAGCTTTACCGCCGTTAAACAAATTAGCGATAAACAAGCTGTACTGCTGACAGTGTAACACCTGCACTCTATACAAATTTCTTCAGGTCGAGCGTTTGAATATGTCATAATAATGACTGACTTTCGAACAATTGTTGTTAAAATCGAGTCTGCTCTCCTCTGACCCTCAAGCTTGTTGCGAAAGTTTGACCCAAATTGGTTAAAAAATGTTGTGGACTGATTATGTTCAGTGACCTAGATCTTTGGCCCCAATAATATTATTGCGGTTATAACGTTCCTAGTTACCCTCGTTCATCAACCATTTATGCGCTTTTCTCTACTATGTATTTCTCAATATGGCTGCAACCTCATGATTTTATTCAACTTTTTTGTTAAACTTTGCTAATGAAGGGATTAATTATGGCTACAGATAATTCCTCCAGGTTGATAAGTTTTCCACAGTCTGGATAAAATTACCTGAAGGTTGTAAGAAATATATATATATATATATATATATATATATATATACTCGGGCTGAAAAGGTGCACCTCTTCAAACATACGGTGCATACTATGAAAATTTCACCGTGTCTACCTCGAAACGATTTAAATAAGTTTGGAAGCTAGTTTTTCACCCAGGAAGGAAAATGGGTACAACTCAGAAAACTATACATACATACATACCGGTATATATATATATATATATATATATATATATATATATATATATATTTTATGCGAGGAAGAAGGAACCAAAGGCCATGAGCCCGCAGTAACAGTTCCCTCCAAGAGAAAAACAAAATACAATAGAGAGCCAAATTCAAGATCCGATCATATTGAGATGCCTGGACACACTGCGTTTGAAAGACTGGAGATCATAGGCAGCAGGAAATACAGACAGAGGGAGACAGTTCCAGAGCTGACCTGTTGCATAAATGAAAGACTGGGAGTAACGGTTAACTCTTGCATTAGAGAGTTGGACAGAAAAGGGATGAGAATTTGCTGCCAGACGGGTGCTACGCGCCCGTCGTAGAGGTGGAGGAATGCAAGCAGACAGTTCAGAGGAGCAGTGACCATTAAAGTAGCGATAGAAAAGAGATAAAGATGCAACAGTGCGGCGAAGAGACAGAGGTTGAAGGGAGTCAGTAAGAGGAGGAGAGTTAATGAGACGAAAAGCCTTTGACTCCACCCTATTGAGAAGGGCTGTATGTGGGGAGCCTCCCCACACATGAGAGTTGTACTCCACACAGGGGCGGATAAAACCTCTGTATAGAGTCAACAATTGTGCAGGGGTAAAGAAAGAGCCGAGTCGGCTTAGCACACCCAATCTCTTGGAAGCAGATTTTACAAGAGATGCAATATGATCTTTCCAAGATAAGTCCTGAGTAAATGAAACCCCAAGCATGTTCAAGGATGATACAGGATTAAGCTGAATATTATTAAACATTAATGGGTATACCTGTGGAAGATTTTGTTGTGTTGATAGGTGTAAGAACTGAGTCTTAGATGCATTAAAGACAACCATATTATTTTTACCCCAGTCAGAGATACGAGCCAAGTCAGACATTAGGTGTGCCATAGCCTCATCCCTTGTTTCTTGAAGTAACTGTTGAGATGGGCGTTGCGGGAACCGAATGGAAAGGTGAAGGGTGGAGTCATCAGCGTATGAGTGGATAGGGTTAGATGTACAGCTTAGATCATTGATAAATAAAAGGAAGAGAGTTGGTGATAGGACAGAGCCCTGAGGAACACCACTGTTGATAGATCTAGGAGAAGAACGATGGCCGTCTACAACAGCGGCTATAGAACGACCAGAAAGGAAGCTAGCGATGAAGGCACAGATAGAAGGATAGAAACCGTAGGAGGGCAGTTTGGAAATTAAAGATTTATGCCAGACTCGATCGAAAGCCTTTGAGATGTCAAGTGCAATGGCAAAGCTTTCGCTGAAGTCCCGAAAGGAGGATGACCAGGAGTCTGAAAGGTAGGTGAGAAGATCACCAGTGGAGCGTCCCTGACGGAACCCATACTGACGATCGGAAAGAAGGTTGTGATAGGAAAGATGCCTTAAAATTATTCTATTAAGAATTGACTCGAAAACTTTTGAAATACAGGACGTTAAAGCAATTGGACGATAGTTGGAGGGTTGGGAGTGGTCACCCTTCTTTGGGACTGGCTGAATGAGAGCAAACTTCCAGCAAGAAGGAAAGGTACAAGTTGACAGACAAAGGCGAAAGAGTTTGCCTAGGCAGGGTGTAAGCACAGAAGCACAGTTCTTGAGAACAACAGGAGGGACCCCATCAGGCCCATATACCTTGTTAGTACTGAGGCCAGTGATGGCAGAAAATACATCAACTGAAGAAATTTTAATGTCAGCCATGAGAAAGTCAGAGGGGAGCAGTGATGGAGGAACAGCACCGGAATCGTCTAAGGTGGAATTGGAGGAGAAAGTCTGTGCGAAGAGATCTGCTTTATCAGTAGAAGAAATAGCTACAGAACCATCAGAGTAGAAAAGAGGAGGGAAGGATGATGAGGTAAAGTTGTTAGGAAGATTTTTGGCAAGGTGCCAGAAGGAGCGGGAAGAATTCGAGTTGGAGAGTTGAGAGCATTTAGTATGCATGAAATTATTTTTAGTAGAGCGAAGAACAGACTTAGCACGATTCCGGGCAGAAACGTAAAGATGATGTGATTCAGGGGTGGGTTGGCTCCGGTACCTTTTGTAGGCCTTCTCCTTGTTGCGGACAGCATTAGAACAAGCGTGATTAAACCAAGGCTTTCTTGCGTTAGTCAAAGGATATGAGAAAGGAATGTATGCTTCCATGCCCGAGAGAATAACCTCAGTAATGCGCAAGGCACACTCAGATGGCTCACGGCCATGGAAGCAATAATCATTCCAGGGAAAATCAAAGAAGTACTGCCTGAGGGCCTCCCAGTTCGCGGCTCCAAAATGCCACAGACGACGTTTCCCTGGAGGGTCCACAGGCCATACCGGAGTGATAGGACAGGTTAAGGTAATAAGGTTGTGATCGGAGGAGCCCAACGGAGAGAAAAAATTAACAGAGTAAGCAGAAGGATTAGTTGTGAGGAAGAGGTCAAGTATGTTGGAGTTCTCTCCAGGGCGGTCAGGGATACGGGTAGGGTGCTGTACAAGCTGCTCTAGGTCATTAAGGATAGAAAAGATGTAGGCTTGTTCACCAGGTGGATCCGTGAAAGGAGAGGAGAGCCAAAGGTGGTGGTGAACACTGAAATCTCCAAGAATGGAGATTTCAGAGAAAGGAGAAATGGATAGAATGTGTTCCATCGTAGAAGTAAGATAGTCGAAGAATTTTTGATAGTCAGTAGAATTAGGGGATAAGTAAACAGCACAGATATATTTAGTCAGAGAATGACAGGAAAGCTGAAGCCTGAGTGTGGAGAATTCAGAAGAATCAAGTTCAGGAACACGAGAGCAAGATAAGTCGTTGCGTATGTATACACAACTGCCACCTTTGGCTTTGAAATGAGTATAGAGAAAGTAGGAGGATACAGAAAAGGGTTTGCTGTCGGTTGCCTCAGACAGCTGAGTCTCCGTCAGAAAAAGAAGGCGAGGTTTAGAGGAGGAGAGGTGGTGCTCAACAGAGCGAAAGTTAGATGAAAGGCCGCGAATGTTGCAGATATATATATATATATATATATATATATATATATATATATATATATATATATATATATATATAGCTCAAGAGAAACAATGATATTCTTCATGATTGATACAGATCGTGATTTTCCACAAGACTGATATATTATCATTTTTTTTTTTTTTTCAGTAAAAATTGCCATTGCTTGTAATCAAATTATCTTTGGCTAAGTGTACACTAATACTTTTTGGAGCAAATATACATTTCATTGAATTTCATCACAACAAAAGAGCACTCCAACGATTCTGTGTGGAGGTAACAGTATAAGAACAAAATTTGTCACTGGACCAAGGGGCGTAATTCTTTTCTCTATCGGCACGAACGCCTTTCAATGTCGGGATAAACTAATGTTATTTTCCATGTAACGCCAGACGACTGTGTTCTCTTTACAGTGAGTCACTGAAACCAGAAAGTGTCTGTCATTATCAGTAACTCTGTCGTGACGTGCAGAACTAAGAAATTCTGTTCCAGCAAATTCCGGATCAGCTTAATAGGTTGAGAAAGTCATAGGAGCCTGAGTTTTTTTTTTTTTTTTTTTTACCATCGCAAACAATACCATTACATTTTCCTTCACAAGTACTCTTCTGTAGTGTTTATTCTGCCCCTCGCTCGTCTGTTCTTTGTTACTGCTGCTTCACTCAGTCTCTGATTTTTATTTCTCCAACTTTTTAGACTCTTCCACCTTTCCTCTACTGCTCTTTCAAGGACTGTCTTTCTGTTTTCTTTCCTTCACTGTCTTGACATTTACCTCTTCACCACCATCACGTATTTTTTTATGATGTTTTTTCTGTCACCAGAGTATCATAACCCTAGATGTACTCTTCTGTAATGCTCTTAGCAGCCGCTGGTTCCTCCCTCATCCCCCTTTAATTACCCGTCCGTTATTCATCCCCCTTTAATTGGCCGCTGAATTTCCTTCAAGCTTATTGGCTGACGCTATGTGTCGTTGACAACACCATTCTTTTGAGGGACGCTAATATTTCCTCCAAAATACTATCTTTTCAGATTTACCCTCACATCATTCTTATTCTTTTTTTCGATTGTTTCTGTCTATAATTTCTTAATCTTTTTTCTCTGTACCTTAATCTCCACGAGACACTAGTATTTTATTTACCATCATTCTTTGGCAAATGGCTCTCCCTTTGGAAATATTCCCCATTTTCGTGTTTTTTATCTAAAATTTCTTCCCTTTATCCCCACTATTCATGGGACAAGGGTACCTTTCCATCGTCTATTTTTACCTTGCCCGGATGGAGTCCGACGAGGTATTGTTTTCGGCCGAGTGTCTTTGTTTGTTTGTTTGTTTGTATGTTTGTTAGCAAAATTACGTAAAAACGGCTGAGAGAAATTACATGAAACTTTCAGGTTAAGTGGGCACTGGTCCCCAAAGAAAGTAATTAAATTTTGGATGTAATGGAATGACCGTGAAAGGTCAACATCAAGGTCACAGATTTTCAGAGGGCTATAATTTGAAAAGGGTAGAAGACAGAGATATTTACCATTATGAACATGCAGGAACTCGAAATATGGGTATTCATTTGGCACCAAGACCTTTGACCTTGAATGGCCGTGAATGGTCAGACTCAAGGTCATGGATAATCAGGGGGCTATAACTCGAAAATCGATGAAGATAAATATTTCCTATTACCACGACATAGGAAGTCTCACATGAGCTTTCATTGCTGGCACGACCTTTGACTCTGAGTGACCTTGAAAGGTCAAACGCAAAATCCGGTATATTTTCAGAGAGCATAACTTGAAAAGAAGTTGTATGCAGCCTTCATGGATTTGAAGAAAACATATGACAGGGTGGATAGACAAGGATTGTGGAAAGAATTAGGAATATATGGTAGATGGGAAGTTGTTGAATGCTGTGAAGAGTATGTATGAGGGTGCTAAGGCTGCAGTGCGTGTGGATGGTGAACTGAGTGAGTTTTTCTATTTGAAGGTTGGGTTGAAACAGGGATGTGTCATGTCTCCAAGGTTGTTCAGTCTGCATATGGATGGGGTTATAAAAGAGATACAAGGTAGGGCAGTGGATGTTGGAGTGGCCCTGATGAGAAAGGACAGTGTTTGGAAACTCCTTGTACTATTGTTTGCAGATGATACTGTGTTGGTAAGTGAAGACGAAGGGGAGTTGCAAGGCTTGGTGGATGAGTTTGGGAGAGTAAGAAACGGAATGCAAAGGTGAATGTAGGGAAGAGTATGTCACGAGTTGGTGCAATCATATATTTAAATAAACTCGTGACATTAAACTTTGGTGGAAAACCATGAATTCTAGTGGAATCCCAGTATGTATCACTCAGTCAACCGCCACGTATTCACCTGATCGGGAGTGTTTTTCAGGACATTTTTCACTATTTCATAAGTGATCATCTTAGTGCGCGACATTAGCACCTCCGCTGAGTGATTTGTTATGGGCGTGTTTTGCTCATTCTAGCCACTAGCAAGTGTGGCTCGACATTCGCCTCTCTCTCACGATTTGAAGTCAGTCAGGATTTGAGCGCCATGGAAGCAGGTTCGATCGGGCCAGAGCAGCGTGTGTGGCAGCGTCCCTCCTCAGCCGACGCCCCGTTCCCGCCGCCGCCGTTGTCCAGTTCCTGAATTCTCACCTAGCGTGATTTGGCAAGAGGTTCAGCAAGGTAGCATCCTTCCTCAGCAACGACGCCCAGTTCCTGCTTAGCCCACTTTTTGTTTTTCCTAGGTTTAAGAGTTTAGCTTTTGAGTGAGCCAGTGAGTGCAATCTCCTTATTTTGAATTCATTTTGAAACATGTAACGTAAATTTATCTCATTGTAATCAATAAATTTACAGTTCTTTTCTCTTGAGCCTAATGTAAACTCGTGTTTTATTATTCCACATTTAGCTTATTTTAGTTATAGCTCCTAGTTTGCATAAATGCTTTGCATTATTCACAACTGGTACCTAGGCCAGTCCCTTTTATTAACTTAAATCCGTTGTGCCATCTAGGAGTTAATTGCACCAGCAAGAACCTGTTTATCATTAACAGCATTAGTTATTGATTGTCAGGGGTGGAGTCACTTTCTCCAGAGGCCAACGGTACTAATAAACAGCACATGTGAATAATTAGTCTTTGCTGTGTACTGTTGAGAAAGTTTATAAATTCTCATGCATAGAGAATCGGCGAAATAAGTCGGCATTAAGTAATCATTGCTTGATTTTCACAAGTCAATTCTTTGTCCCTGCTCTTAAGTATTATTGAATATTATTCTTTAATATTACATACTCCTAAAAACCCCATGACATTTGGTGACCTCATTCCAGGATATTAACTCCTAGCTCTAAAGTTATTCACGAGATAATACTCACTCACTCATACTTAGGTATTTATCATTAAAGTCTATAGGCACTATCTTACTGGTGATTATTGATTCAGTTCTATTAATTTTACATAATAGTTTTCACAGTCAGTTGTTTGTTTAATTTTCTTTCTTTACCAGTTTAATTAGATAAAACTGGTCACCACTAACCTGTGCCTATATTCTTTATTCTCAATTATTGGCATCTTTCTCTGCAAAATTGCAGTCAGTACTGTGTCGCTAGTTCACTTAGACTGAGTTAGCATCATGGCTGCCAACGTCTATGTACAGGAAGCTAGAGATATGAAGCTTAGCGACCACGAAAAAATTCAAAACTACGTCCTCTCACGGTCTAATTACGAGCAACAATGTGAGAAAGATGCTCGTGAAGAACGCGAAAGAGAACGTGAACACGAGTGAAAACAATGCAAACTCGAGTTAGAACAAGAGCGAGAAAACGCGAATACGAGCGAGAACAACGTGAGAGAGAACGTCAACTCGAGTTAGAACAACGAGAGAGAGAACGTGAATACGAGGGAGAACAATGAGAACACGAACGTGCAGAGCGAGAAGCACGCGAAAAACATGAAATTGAAATGTTGAAGCTCAAGCGAGATTCCTTGGCTTCAGACACATCTGGTGCAGCTGGCCCAAGCCCCACGAACACTATCCCTGCACATATTATGGCGACCCCACACATCAAGCTTCCCCCATACAAGGAAGGCGAGCAAATCAAGCCATACATAGCTTGTTTTGAAGACATGGCTCAACTGTACCAGCTGGATGATGCAGCTAAGCAGCTTCAGTTTCTTAGCCTGTTTGAGGGCCCTGCCCGCGATATTCTCCACAGAATTCGTGGAGACAATCTCACGTATGAGATGATGAAGGTCGCACTCGTCAAAGCATACGGTCTCACAGTTGACGACGCCAAGTGTCAGTTCATGAGGGCGCATTTACAGGAAAAAGAGACTGCCATTCAGTTTCTTGACCGGCTTACTGCTTACTTAGATGAGTGGATGGAGAAAGATGAAACTCCTTCCACGCATGAGGGATAATTGACCTTATGCTGCACATGCAGCTAGAAAAGTCGTGGCCTACTGAACTTATGGCTCAGCTTAAGATCTGCCAGGTAAGAGATGCCAGCCAAATGGTGAAGAAGGCTGATGCATTCTTCATTGCATACGGGTATCAAACTCGCAAGCAGCATACCTGGAACAGGAAACCTGATAAATCTGGGAAACTGTCTCAGACTGAACCCCAGCAACAAGGCCGTTCTCAGAATAATGGCCAAGGTCCAAAACCGCAGAAGAAGGACCAGGGGCAAAACACTCAGAAACCTGAGTGGAAGCGGTAAGACAAGCAGAACCCTATCCAGCAGCAATACCGGTATTTCAAGCAGCAGCACAGCAAGGACAAACCACGTAACCCTTAATCAGGACAATCGACTTTAGTGTATCGGAGGCAGGATGCAAATGCAGCTCTCATGCCACAACAAGCGTACAGTGGTGCCAACCCCACCAGTACAGGTACTTCCCCGCAGTTCACTAGTTCCCCAGCGACAGTGAACCCTCCTCCACAGGTGGTCAATGCTCCAGCTCCCCAGATGGTGAGCACGACCCCTCAGGTATCTAATTCTCAGGGCACCATGTTTGTCGCATGCAGCCTCATGAGTGGCTCGATGCTTCCTCCACAGGCCCTCCCACAGGTGACAGTGCCTTCCTTGTTCAGCCAGGGTTTGTGGGAGCCATTCCTGTGAAGGTCCTGAGAGACAATGGTTCCTCAGGTTGCTCTGTCAGGCAGAGTCTAGTTCGGCCTGAGGAGTATACAGGTCAACAGATCCAAGCTAACCTTATTGATGGATCAGTGAGATTGTTCCCTGAGGCACGTATCCAGGTGGCATCTCCATTTTACACTGGTATGACAGTCGCAGTTGTCATGCCAGAACCTTTATTTGACCTTATCATATGCAATATTCCAGGTGCCAAGCATAGTTGCACTGAAGATGACGCAACTCAGACTTCAGTTACAGTAACATGAGCCATGGCTGAGGCTCCAGACTGTGTCACCCAGGTGACCATTGAATCACCACAAGATCTGATGTCTAGCCAAGTTGTTGTTCGAGAACAACACTCTGACCCGACACTTGCTGCCGTGTGAAAAAAAACAAAAGGGTAGAGTGATAAAGTGTTCACGGGGAGGTCAAGCCAAGTTCCTTCGCAAAAAAGGACGGCTCTACCATGAGCCACGAACACTCGAGGGCGAGGTTCGACTACAGTTCGTCGTTTCCGCTAAGTACCGCCAAGCAGTGTTAGAATGGGGTCATTGTTCAGCCTCAGGAGGTGCATGGGCAAAAGGAAGACCCAGGGCCGTATCTGAGCTGACTTTTTCTGGCCAGGGATGGGACGAGAAATAGATAGTTTTGTGCGTTCTTGCAATGTGTGTCCACGTACCACTAATCATGGACATGTCCTTCCTGTGCCGTTTGAAACCACACCCATAATCTCTGAGTCAGTTGAGAGACAGGGCAGTGGTGAAGTGGGTGCAGACCTGACGTCTTGCCCGTTGGCCCCACAGGACATAGTATGTCCAGGGCCTGTACATACACATGTACCGTAAGTTAAGGGGGAAGTTCGAGAACCCAGCAGAGACAGTCTGAGGCTGCGTATGAATTGCCTTGTGGAACGTCTCGAGCTGTGGGCCTCTCAGAGGATTCCCGGAGAATGCACATTATCCACATGAGTGTTCACACCCACAGTGGGTGTTAAAATGTGACCTGTCCGAGATTGTGTAGGGACTCTCAGCTTCCTAACGTTAATCGTAAGTGTAGAGTTAGTTTAACCAGTAAACTGGGTCCCTAGCGAATTGCAGCGTTTGATGTCCTGCAGAAATGCCCAGTCTTTTTGCTCTTGACCATATTCCCTGGTTAATTTAGCGAATTGCAGCGTTTGATGTCCTGCAGAAACGCCCAGTCTTTTCGCTAATTAAGTTTAGGGTTTAACCAGTAAACTGGGTCAGTGTTTGATGTCCTGCAGAGACACCTTGACTACGTTTCCAGGTTAATAATGTAAATAGTGTACTTTTTGTAACATAAGTACTGATTGCTAGGCAGAGAGAGAGAAATGACACTTTTGATGCTCCACCTTGATTGCTTTTGCAGGTGCAGCTGGCGGGTGCAGCATTGCCATGCAGAACAGGTGATCGTCCCTGATGCATGCTGCAGCCTCTTCTCTTCTGCCTTGTCGTCATCATTTACTATTAACTTGCATTATGTAATTTTACACGTAGGTACAGTTACACTACAACTGTCACACCTACACTGTGTATCACATACGTCACATTACATAACATTTAGTTGTTAATGTAAATGTAGCAAACTTTTCGCTCAGTTTGACCTGGGTACAGGATTTTTCACTGTTGTCACGGAGTTTTTTTCTCAACCTTGCTTTTATTAATGTAAATATGAGGTTTTTTCACTCACTGGCAACTATGACTTTCTCCTGTAGCAGGAATAGCACACACACACCACAGTGTGAATCTTGTGTGACTGAGTTAGGATTTATATGTATGTATATTGAAATTTTTTTCCTGAGAAAAAAAAAATCATTTTTGATGGGGCATAATGTCACGAGTTGGTGCGATCATATTTTTAAATAAACTCGTGACATTAAGCTTTGGTGGGAAACCGCGAATTCTAGTGGGCGTGTTTCGCTCATTCTAGCCGTTAGCAAGTGCGTCTCAACACTCGCCTCTCTCTCACGATTTGAAGTCAGTCAGGATTTGAGTGCCGTGGAAGCAGGTTCGATCGGGCCAGAGCAGCGTGTGTGGCAGCGTCCCTCCTTAGCTGACGCCCAGTTCCCACCGCCGCCGTTGTCCAGTTCCTGAATTCCCACCTAGCGTGATTTGGCGAGAGGCTCAGCGAGGCAGCGTCCTTCCTCAGCAAAAACGCCCAGTTCCCGCTTAGCCCACTCTCTGACCAGTATTTTTCTTTTCGTTTTTCCTTGGTTTAAGAGTTTAGCTTTTGAGTGAGCCAGTGAGTGCAATCTCCTTATTTTGAATTCATTTTGAAACATGTAATGTAAAATTATCTCATTGTAATCAATAAATTTACAGTTCTTTTCTCTTGAGGTTAATGTAATGTAAACTCATGTTTTATTATTCCACATTTAGCTTATTTTAGTTATAGCTCCTAGTTTGCATAAACGCTTTGCATTATTCACAACTGGTACCTAGGCCATTCCCATTTATTAACTTAAATCAGTTGTGCCATCTAGGAGTTAACTGCATCAGCAAGAACCTGTTTATCATTAATTGCATTAGTTATTGATTGTCAGGGATGGAGTCACTTTCTCTAGAGGCCAACAGTACTAATAAACAGCATGTGTGAATAATTAGTCTTTGCTGTGTACTGTTGAGAAAGTTTATAAATTCTCGTCCTTAGAGAATCGGCGAAGTAAGCCGACATAAAGTAATCATTGCTTGATTTTCACAAGTCAATTCTTTGTCCCTGTTCTTAAGTATTATTGAATATTATTCTTTAATATCATATGCTCTTAAAAACCCCGTGACAGAGTAAAGTTATGGTCTTTCAGAGAGCTGAAGTCAGTGAATGTAGTCAGGTTGGACGATAAGGAAATGGAAAATGTGAGTATGTTTAAGTACTTGGGTAGTGTGATGAGTAAGGATGGAAGTTTGGAGGGTGAAGTGCTTGAAAGGGTACAACAAGGAAGAAAGATTGCTGGTTCCTTGAAGGCAGTGATAAGAAAGAGGGAAGGAGCATGGAAGTGAAAAAGTTATTACAGGACAGCATTGTGATACCAACTCTGACGCATGGAAGTGAAGCTTGGACGTTGTTGGAGGGACATAAGTCAAGAGTGAGAGCAGTGGAAATGAGTTATTTGAGAGGAGCCTGTGGAGTCACATGGAGAGACAGACTGACAAATGAGGATGCGGAGTGTTGTGGTGTGGTTGTGGATGTGATAGGAAGCATTAGAAGAAACACACTGAGGTGGTTTGGCCATATGGAGAGGATGGAGAGTGAGGAATTGGCGAGGAGAGTGTACGTGAGTGAGGTGGAGGGGGAGAGAGGAAGGGGAAGGCCAAGGATGAGATGGAGGGATGGAGTGGAGAGGTATATGTGAGAGGAGTGTGTGAACTGGGAGGGGGGCAGTGAAATGTCGGGGGACGGTGACGTGGAGGCGATTTGTTTGTGGCCACCTCGTATAAGGGATTAAGGCGTCTGGCAATAGATACATAACTTGAAAACATCTGCGCCATTGCCTTAGACTTCAACCCATTAATTTCCAGTGTTACTGTGTAGGGGATTTTGCTGGAAGGATACTAAATGTGCTGCCCTTCGCCTATCGGCTCATAGTCGCGAAGCTCATAGGTCCCTACCCTTGGGTTCCATCCTTTATTAACTTTTGAAAATGCCCAGTTCCGTCCCATATTGAGGACGCTGGGCGCAAATGGGTTAATTGCGCTGTGACACTAAATTGAAGAAACAAGTCAGTATTTAACAGAAATAAAATAACTGCTGTCAGGCGAGGTTTGCTGTGACTGGCACACTTCTTTATACCCTTTTCTGTCTACGAATATCTTTCCTCCATCTCCCTCATTTACCGATTTACTCTCTCAACCTGTAACCCAATCACAAGATGCCAAATAAATGGCAGGGGATTGTTTAATGAACTTTGATGTCATACTTCTCGTCGCATATCACCTACAACACCCACCTTCACAAGGTGTATTATCCCCACCATACATCACCACCCACCACTGCTCCAACTCTCCCGCCAACAGGTGTCTGCCAAATCCACCCTTCTGCCCCTGCCCGCTGAGCCATTCCATCAAACAATATCCTGCTTACCTAATATTCTACCTTTACGCTCCTAACCTTACCTATGGATTTCCATGACAACCACCTAAACCGTCTCAACCTCCCACATCAGGCTTCCCGACTTAACCTACGCGAATTTGCGTGGTAACCCAACAATTGTTCTTTAAGCCATCAATGGGATCCGTATTTCAGCCTGATTAAATTTCGTAGAACCTCTACCTTAGCTGTTAGTCTTTCGTTTTATGCTGTTATTTTCCTATTGACTATTTATATCTGTTTATCATCGATACATTTCGAATGAGACACATAGGAGAGGATACTAAAGTGTAATGCATAAAATTAATTGCTGATGGGGATATTATGAAGTCTACCATACCAACATGAATGCAGTCCTAGATCCCACAGGTCTACAAACCCAGTGATTCGCCATTCAGGCCTTCAAATTTCTGGGCTCTACCTTACACGTCAGACAAAAAAATACTTCATGATACCTGTAGTCAAAAACCATTATCACATCAGAGGAAAAAGGATGCATCACTGTCACGAGCATATTACACATTCTTCATCACACTGTTTCTATTTTTCGTCATTTCGGAAGCTTTGTCTACTTTCTCTTCACATTTATTCACACTGGATATGATTCTGCTTACCAAAGTGAACTGCAAAAGATCAATCCAGTGATGACTTTCTGACTTAAATTGTGGCAAGTATTCATTCACGGACTTCTGTATTACTGCACCACTGAATGGACAATTGAAGTCTTTAATTGCTGCCTTGCACATTTTGTTTATGTGACGAAGAAAACTGGAGTCCAACCTAAAAAAAAAAAAAAAAAATGGACAGTAGTCAACTGCCACTTAATCTGCATTCCTAGTGAAAGGTAATCATTCACCGTTTATGTACGCGCTCAAAATATAAAAGAAATCCGTCTCCAATTTAGTTCCTCAAGTTTACAGAACCTTGATTAATAACCTTTGTAGTTATGTGAAGGTAGTTTTCTTCGAAGCAGACAAAATGTAATGTAAAGCAGTGTTTGAGAAAAACCGATATGGAAATTAACGGGGCAGGGGAACTGACAAGCAATCGAGCTGGCTCAATGAATTATGTGTAGGATCGGTGTAGTGTATGAACAGGGTTCAGCACCCCCTTTTAACTTGAGAGTCGTGAGACTGTCAGATAGGTGAGCGTCAAGCTGTGTGCGTTTTTTTTTTTTTTACCCATCGGGTGGAACCAAGATTCGAGGACCTAAATGGTGTGTGAATGAGAGTGTAGTTCATTCCATGGCGCAATCTTTGCATAGTATCTCATTTTATCGTATTTTTCCCTGGCACATTAAACTTTGCCTCACCTCACCGTGGGATTGGAAAAGAGGTATGGATGATGATGATGATGTACGTCTATGAATAACATTAGGAAATCTTAGCAAATGTATTCCACACTACACCTCACCTTGGGATGGGAAAGGACATCTGGATGATGATGATCGTGTTGATGATGGTGATGATGATGATGTACGTCTATGATTATTTTAACTGAAATGTTCACAAAAGTATTCCACACCATCCTCAGTCAGCTTACTGACAACCAATCCCGCTACTTTGCTTTGATAGTTCTCGGTCTCCAGTAAGAACAGAGAAGACGGAAGAGACCAATTTTCAGACATCCTTTTAATAAAAGAGTTCAAAGCACCGTAATTACTAACACTCCGGCACCTACAGTCACTCAATTGACTTCAGACTATCAGGCTCCTATAGTCACTCATCAGAATTAACACTCTCAGGCTGCCATAGTCAGTATTAGCTGATTAACATTTTCAGAGTCTTATAGTCACTCTCAGCTGATTAACACTTTCAGTCTCCTATAATCATCCAGCTGATTAACACGCTCAGTCTAATACAGTCACTCACGTAAATTAACACTCAGGCTCCCACTGTCACTCTCAACTGAATTATCACTCTCAGGCTGCCATAGTCATGATCATCCGAACTAGCGCTTCCAGGGTGTGATAGACATTCAGTTGAATTAACACTCTTAGGCTCCTACAGTCACTGAGCTGATTAACAGTCTCAGGCTCCTACAGTCACTCAGCTGATTAACAGTCTCAGGCTCCTACAGTCACTCAGCTGATTAACAGTCTCAGGCTCCTATAGTCAGTCATTCAGCCGAAATGAAAGTCTCAGGCTGGTATAGCCACACTCAGTTGATTAGCGCTCTCAGGCTGCTATACTCACTCACCTGAATTACCATTTTCAGGCTTCTATAATCACTTACCGCTGAATTAAAACTCTCAGACTCCTATAATCACTCTCAGTTGATTAGCGCTCCCAGGCTGCTATAGTCTGCCGAATTAAAGCTCTAATGCCACCATATTCAACCCCAGCTCTAAGAAATCACCTGGCATTACCTCCGACAGAATAGCAAAAAAGACAAGGCAACCCGAATGTGCCACTTACGAGATACTCACAACAGCTTGCCAGTATACACAAGTGTGGGACTATATATATATATATATATATATATATATATATATATATATATATATATATATATATACAATCCCCGGAAGATGTATATATAAATATATATATACAATCCCCGGAAGATGTATATATAAATATATAGATACAATCCCCGGAAGATGTATATATAAATATATATATACAATCCCTATATATATATATATATATATATATATATATATATATATATATATATATATATATATATATATATATATATATATACAATCCCAGAATATATATATATATATATATATATATATATATATATATATATATATATATATATATATATATATATATCGCCGGAAGTTGTACCCACAAACAAATTGCCTCCATGTCGCCCTGTTCCCCGCCATTTCGCTGTCCTTCACTCGGCTCACACATTCCTCTCTCACACACCTCTCCACTCCATTTCACCATCGCCTCCTCGGTCTCCTCCTCCCCCTGCCCCCTTCCGCCTCACTCACACCCTCCTCTTTAGTCTCTCGCTCTTCATCTTTTTCCATATGGCCAAACCACCTCAATGTATTTCTTCCAAAGTTTTCTGTCACACCCAAATTCACACCACAACGCTTCTTCCCTTCCTCATTTGTCAGTGTCTCCTTGTAACTCTAAATGCTCTTCTTAAGTAACTCATTTCCACTGCCATTACTTTAGGCTTGTGTCATTCCAACAACGTCGAAGCTTAGCTCCTATACGTTAGAGTTGATATCGCAATACCATCATGCAGCGAAATTTTTACTCCCATACTCACTTCCTTATTCTTATCGATGCATAAAAAGAACCAGCAGCCTTTCTTCCTTCTTGTGCCCTTTCAAGAACTTTATTCTCCAAACCTTCATCCTTACTCATGACAATACCCAAGTACTTAAACACACTCGCATTTTCAATTTCCCCACCATCCAGCCTAAATGCGTATTCAGAGACTTCATTTTTCTCGAAGACCACAACTTTACTCTTTCCTACATTCAAGTTTAGAGTCTGCATCCTACAAACTCTTCCAGACTCATTCACCAAGTCATGCAGTCCCACTTCGTCTTCAATTAACAATACAGTTTCATCTGCAAACAACAGAACAAGAAGTTTCCAAACGCTGCCCTCTCTCACTAGGACCGATTCAACATCCATTGCCCTACCTAGTATATCTTTTAGAACTCCATCCATATAGACTGAATAACCATGAAGACATGACGCATCCCTGTTTCAGTCAAAGATTCAGACAGAAGAATTCACTTAGTTCACTAAGCACTCTCACTACAGCCTCGGCGCCCTTATATATACTCATCACGGCATTCAACAGTCTCCCATTTACTCCATATTTTATTAATATTTTCCAAAGTCCTTGCATATACACTCTGTCATATGCTATCTCTAAATCCATGGAGGTCACATACAACTTCTTTCCCATCTCTAGAAATTTTTCTACTTAAAACCTTCAGATGAATATCTGCTCTACACAACTCCTTCCCTTCCTATAACCCCCCTGTTCTTCTCCAATTAATTCCTCTGTTATATCCCTAACCCTGATAATAAGTATCATACCATATATTTTTTCATATTCCACTAAAACTACTGCCCCATGATTACCAAGAACTTTTTTTCCCCATTTCCTTTCTATATAAGAATAATTATTCAAGACTTCCAATCCCGTGGTACTCTACCTTCCAACCAGTACAATTAGCACATCTTTCGTATCCATTCTACTATTCTCTCTCCCCCATGCTTCATCACTTCACCACACACTCTGTCAATTCCAAGGGCTTTCTTCATTTTCATTTTCTTAATTGCATTCACGTCTTCCATCCTACTAATCTCTTCCTCCCTTCTCATCTCACTCCTTCTGCCAGGTATTACCCATCCACTTATACTCGCATTACTTTCATTCTCTGTGTTTAACTCTTTAAAGTGTTCTCTCCATTTGCTCACATATTCTCCGTTCTCCACTAGCAATCTGCCATTTTAAATTTTCACCCCCCTAACATCTTCATCATCACACTGGCTAACGCTCTGTATCTCCTTTCAAAACATTTTCTTACGTTCCCTCCACTTTACACTCAAACTCCTTCCAACCTCCTCATCCACTCATTTCTCACTCTCTCTTATTAGTCTTTTCAGCTCTCTCTTCTTCTATACATAAAACTCTATGTTCCAGCTCTCAACTTCCTCCCTGCCTCTTCTTTCCATCCACTCATTATATGATTTTTCCTTTTGCACCATATTTTGCCTCACCTCTTCATTCCAAGATATCCTTGCACCTCATTTCGGCTTCTCTTCACCCCACACACATCCTCGCATGCTGCTCAGATTTCGTCTGTGAATATCTTACACTCACGTTACAACTCCCCTATCTGCTCCAAATCATGTTAATCCAATCGCTCCTACCCCTTTTTTCTTGTAGCCTTCCTTTTATTCATCTTCTTGCATCCTATCTACCCTCTTTGTACTAACTGCTTCCATCTGCCCTTCTCTCCTTCTGTTTTTCTGTTGCATTTGTACCTTAACTTTCAACCCCACCAGATGACGGACCTACAGTCCACTCACCCATCCTCTGTATGCTTTCTCATGCAGCACAATCTTCTCATTTTCTCATCCACACACATATGTTGAATCATTGCCTTCTGTTCAATCAGTTCACCACCCACCCTTCTCATCACTCGCCATATATACCTTTGGATCATTTTGTGCTTAAAGAGGATACTGGCAATCACCTACTCCCTCTCTGAACAAATGTCCACTACAGCACTACTTCTGCATGCACACCCCAAACACCAACTGCTTCTTTCACCTTCGCATTCCCTATTTTTCCATTCATATCTCCTATCAAAAAATCTCTCTTACTCCTCAATATTTTCTATGCATGCTTCCACATTTGCCCAGATCTCTTCTTTTACTCTGCTTACAAGGTCTTGTTTTGGAGCATATACGCACACAGTCGCCTGGGCTTGTATTCCTACTTTCAGTCTTACCCGCACAATCCTCTAACCAATGGATCTGTACCCTGTGCTCTGTTGTATTCTCCTTCAATCTCATGCATACAACAATACATACACCCTCCTTTGCTCTCTCATTCTCAACTACTCCCGCACATACACTCAATCCACAGTCCCACTGTCTCACACTCTCATATACACCACTATGTCTCACTCAATCCACATATGTCCACATTAGCATCCTCAAGCACCTGGACAATGTGCTCTTGTTAACTTCACCATTCGCATCCCTCATAATTCATGTTGAAATCCGCACCATGTCCTTTTTTTGGTCTTCGGTTATCGTATGCTGGTCAGTCCTGATCTGAGGAATTATATCTTTATAGGTATTTGTTTTCTGGAGAGGGACACTAACGCTCCTCCAAACCACTTATTGACACATATGGAACACGTATGGGTTCGGTATAAGGTGACCCCCCAGCATATTAAATGATTTCCTGGATTACGGAAAATCATCTGGCCTGTAATCCCGTATAGAATTTCGCGAGAGTAGAGTAGCACAAAGCACAACTAAGTGGACGATGGGCTCCCCCACAGACCAACATTATATATATATATATATATATATATATATATATATATATATACACACAGTAAATATATAATATATATGTGTGTGTGTGTGTGTGTGTGTGTGTGGAGCCTCTGTGGTATAGTGGTAGAGTGTGCGTTTCGTACACGGGTGAAACACGGTTCGCACCCCGCCAGGGTAATAAACTTCGAGAGTGTTCACCCGGCCACGTACTGCTTTGGCGGACACAAGGGGTGCTGTGGTTGAACCAGTGTCGCTTACTATAAAGTATGCTTGCACCCAGTCAGCTTGTGCGGGCTGATCACACTTGGTTCACAGACTACACACGCATCCAAATCCACTCCAACACTACAATTACACTTACAAGCACTTCTCACTCTACATACAATCTCTACCAGACAACCTAAGCCACTTGGTAGAGATACATAGGTTGTGTCGTCCCGACTTCGGTCAGAATAGGCCTGTCCTGCAGGGGATACTCAAACGGCTGCTGCTGCTGATATATATATATATATATATATATATAGATAGATAGATAGATAGATAGATATAGATATATGTATAAATACGTATGGAGACTGATGCCATTTATTGAGAAATCGACAGCATGCACACAAACAGGAGGCAAGTACTAAAGTTTTGTATTGTGAAATGAAAATCAAAGTTTGGTTTTATTTCACAATAAACAATTTTAGTACATGCCTCCTGTTTGTGTGCATGTTGTCGATTCCTCAGTATAAGGCATCAGTCTACTGTACATACGTGTATATATATCCGCAACGAAAACGGAAACACGTTTTTTCCCAGTTGCTTTTGTGTAGTAACATCTAGGGAGTAATGAATACATGAAAGCGCTCGGGATATATCGCGTTTCCTTTTTCTTTTTGGATATCAGCATATCTGCGCATGATCCACGTGTTATTGATTTATTTGCATATAAAGATATACCAGTATGGAGTTAACCATAATGATGTTTCTGATGTGATAAAGCTAAAACGTTTGGTTACACAACTCCTAATACTCCATGATATAACATTAGAATTAAAATAAATAACAGTGATTATTCATTGAGCTAATTGGGTTCACTATCCGTAAGCATTTTTCAGCTCACATCCTTCATCCTTTCTCATTTTCCTTTCTTCATCTGCACAACGTCGTCCTCCAAGTCTTTATTTTTTTCTCAACTTCGTCCTAACTCATGCAGTTAATAATTATTCCTTTAATCATTTCAGCTTATGACCACCCTCATATGGTGATTAAAGTTATTTATGCTAACAAGGATGAAAAATATATTTGGGAACAGCGCACTGAGTGAATTAATATTCTCCTCTCTCTCTCTCTCTCTCTCTCTCTCTCTCTCTCTCTCTCTCTCTCTCTCTCTCTCTCTCTCTCCGTTAATTGGCAGCTCAACCCTAAATCTTCTACAGATGGAGGTTATTAACTTTGACAGCTAGTAGGTAAACACATGAGATGCTGTTCTTTTCACCATCCCAACACTTTTCATGTCTTTGCTAACAGTCTTTCATTCTCTAATGTTCACTAATATTAAACTGCACTTCGTATAATATATCGGATTTCCTATTTTCCCTATTTTTTCACTGTTTTTTTATACCATAGTATTTCATCAGATTATCTAAATTATCTCATTCTGAAAAAAATCTTATTACCCATATTTTCTCGTGTTCCCAATAGTTTCTCTCAGTGTGATTTTTTTTCTAATTTCTTGTATTATCTCGTCACAATCATCATCTCTGATGCCTTGCTCCGTCTTGGAAATTCACGAACAGAGGATGATCGTGACAGAACGACTCTTGCTTACCATGTTTTCACACACTACTCTTACTTCGTCAAACATTGCTCTTCCATTTCATTTTTATTTTACCAGTTTAACTTTCCATTCTATTGCTTCATACCACACACAGTCTGCCTCTACCAACACTTCTCACGATTTTCGAATTTTCACTAACTTTCTTTAGCATTTTATCTTCGAGTAAGTGCGTGTCCCTACCATCTCAGGGTGCCTCTTCCTATCCATTCAGTAATTCCACACTTCACCCCTGGACCTCTGTCCTCCATTCTGTCACATTCATAAACTTCATTATGATATACACCTTCCATCCGCACCATACATTCAGCTATTCTGAGAATGGACATTTCAACAGCTTGCAACCTTGATATGCTCTGTCACTCACTGTCTTTCCGCGCCAGTATGAGAGTGTCAGCACCAAAACACTTTATGCAGAGCCATCATAACCTTCTCACTAACTCTTCTACCTTTGAAAATGTAACAATCCTCTCCAAGTACTCTGATCGCTTTTGATGTGATGTCTCTTTAAAAACTTCACCATCTACATTGCTGTATTTGCCCACAACCGCTTAAGATATTTATAATCATTAACTTCCCCAGTCATTTATCTTCTTATCTGGACCAGCAGTTCATTATGTTTTATTTGTCTATCCCATACCACCTGCTGTAATCAGCTGTGTCATATTTTTTTTTTTCACATATCATTATCATATCAATTTTTAAATTTTTCTTTCTATACATTCTCAGACAGATTCATTCACTACCTTTTGTAAATCACTCCCCTTTTCTGCACACAAAATAGGATCATCAGTAAAGCTTGAATAGGTAGGATGCAAGACTCCCTTCATCTCTGGATTTTATGCATGATTGTGGACGTGCTGTCTCTCTAGCTGCAGGGCTGCCCCACCTGCTTTATTTGTTTTGTTTTTTTTGTCCACCACTTGGGCTATTTTAAAGTCAGGTTAGCTAGTACCCATTTCCCTCCCTTCCCCAGTTAGTGATATAACAGGTGTTTGTGTCTGAACTGAGATTACCTTTACTTACTTGCCTCTGGGGTGATCCCCTCACTGATCACTCTGGGGTGTGAATAAACACAGACGCAACCTCCCGAGGGGAGTCTGAGTGGGTAATCTCAGACTTAATGTTTTCAGGGTATCGTGTTCCTTGTTTGTCTTTCTCTTTCCTCCCACTTCACCTGTGAGGAGGAGGTGGTTGCTCTGTCGTATACCCCTGCCACCTCCCTCCCTTGGGGGGGGGGGGAATGTACGATAAAATCCTATGGCCGACGATCATAGAAAGGTTACAAAACACTGGAGAGCTGTAACCCCACCAGTTTTATCATGTAAATGGTACCTAGCCAATGGAAACTAAGAGATCAGGTGGTGGGGGGCATGATCCAGCCACCTCCTCACGTGTGGGGACCCCCCCCCCTCCCTAGGCCATCTCTCCACCTCCTTTTGCCCCATTGGATCCTGCCCTCTGTGTTCCCTCCCACCCAAACTACCCCCTATATCCCTTCTAGACCATATTGGGTGTGTGTGGTAGACATGTTCTCTCCCTTTCCTCCCCCTTCCTGATGCCCCCCCCCCCCCACTCCTTCCACCTCCATATTCACCCTTATTTCTCAAGGACGTCCCATTCTCTATCATAGTGAGGAGTTCCCTTCTAAAAATTTTTTACTGTAGATTGCGCAGTAACCATTAGACGTGAGACTGATGTATACATTTTCTTTTATGTTAAAACAAGCTCTTAAAATCTATAAGACCAAAATTTACTCGTGCAATTTTTTTCCCTGTCTATACACAAGAGATGACAAATTTTATTTTTGACATTCTTTGATGGTTGATATTGCGATAACCATTAGTCATATGAAAGTAAAGCGTTCCAACCATGGCGCTCTCGGTGCCAAACCGTGTTAAGTTTGTATTACTCCTTATAGTGCTGCCTAGACCCTGTATATGTGGTGTTTTGCTGTTATCTGACATTGGTAATCAATATAATGCACTTTAAGTGGTTAGAGGGTTTATTTAATGTTAGAGCTTACAGATACAGTACCGCACAGCAAATCTTCAACATACAAGTACATAAACACAAGGCAACATTCCAACACCAATCACCGGTAATCATATAAATCAGGTTAACTGGTTACAAGGCTATATTTAATGCTTATTTTTGTTTAAGTGCTTTAACTTACAAGTACATACCGGAACAGTAAATATTTAACTTACAAATACTGTGCAAAAGCAGTACAGCAAATCCTTAACATACAGAACAAATAAAACAGGCAACATTTTGACTCCTATCAGGTAAACTGGTTATAAAATTTTATTTATTGCTTTTACTTTATTTAATAGTACTTTAACTTGCACATAAACTTACCAGAACAGTCCTGCAAATATTTAACTTACAAATAATGTGGAAAATAAACAACATTCCGACGCCCTCTTCTGAGCTGACTTATAACCAGAAGTGGACGACTGGGGTTCTGAAGACTGGTGCTGAAGGGGTTCCTGATGAAGGTGCTGAAGGTGTTGAAGACAAAGGTTGGGAGTCTGCTGGAGGCAAGGGATGTGGTGATGGCGAGCCGTTTCCTTTGCCTCTTCATCTGGTCATACAGCTCCTTGTAGGCCTGCATCTCTTTGTCGATAATCCTTTTAAATTTAATACTTCAGTCCATGTTGGGATAATTCTCTATGAGTCTATGGCAATATCCTAGAGAATACGGGTTTGCCTGAAGAAGTGGACAAAGGAACCCAGGGTCCATCCACTAAGGGTAACTTCTCCTTCCTCATCGTCGTCATGACTATCGTCATCATCATCCTCAGAAGACCTGACAAGCTCCTGAAGGTCGTCATCCGTCAGTTCTAGCCAGTGCTCATTTATATACTCTTCAACCTCCTCCTCCAGCATGTCAGAGAGGCCCTCGCCTCCGACACTCCTGGCCAAATCGACTTCCTTCTGACCTTGGGACCAACCTAGTGGAAGCCCTTGAAGTCCTTCATGACCTCAGGCCACAAAGGATTCCAGCAGGCATTCACAGCCTCATGCTTCAGACTTCGGCATGCTTCGTTGATGTACGTGATGCAGTCTGAAATCTTAAACTGCTTCCAACATATGGTGAGTTCAGCATTGGGGTCGTCATCGATGAAAGCTCGGATCCTGGCGAAGGTGAAGCGGGTGTATGCTGTCTTGAACACCACTGCGATTCCTTGGTCAAGGGGCTGCAGTATTGAGGTCATGTTCAGCGGAAGGAAAAGAACCTGAACATTCTCATTCACGTCCATGAGGGACTGTGGGTGGCCTGGGGCATTGTCGATAAATAGCAGGACCTTGAAGGGCAGCTTCTTGCTCTCAAGGTAGTCCCTGACATCCGAGATGAAGTAAAGCTTGAGCCAATCCATGCTGATAAGATCCGTCAGCCAGGCCTTCTTACCAAACATGTAGTGCACAGGAGGGAGGTTCAGATTCTTCTCATTCAGTGCCCAAGGCCTCTGCACTCTGTAGACAACTGTAGCCTTCAGGATATCTCCTGCAGTATTGCCACACAACATGACAGTGATCCTGTCCAGTCAGGCCTTGTACCCTGGTGCTTGCTTTGCCATCTTCTAGACATAGGTCCTGCTGGGCATCTTCTTCCAGAACAGGCCTGTCTCGTCCATGTTGATAACCTGTTCTGGAGGGTAGCCTTTCCCATCAATGATCTCCTTCAGCTCCTTCAGGAATTCTTGGGCAGTGCCTGCATCAGCAGAGGCAGCCTCACCAGTAATCTCGATGTTCTTCAGGCTGAAGTGCCTCTTGAAATCTGCCACCCACCCAAGGCTGGCAGTGAACTCTTTTCGATCCTCCACAGGAAGTTCAGCCCGAAAAGACACGTAAAGGGATTTAGCCTCCTCAGCCAATGTTGCGCAGTCCACAGGAACTCTGCATTGTACCATATTCTCCAGCCAGAGACTCAGCACCTTTTCTGTCTTCACGAGGACTTTGTTCCTAGGGAAAAAGTACACTTTTGCTGTTGTTGGGGTTAGGTCGGTGTAGCCCTTACAAATCTCCTTTTCCTTGTCTCTACAGTAATTGTGTGGATGCTGGACTCGTTTCATCCCACTGCACATGCTACACTCTTCACAGACATACCTGACCTTAACCCTTTAACCACGGGTGTCATTCCAGAATGACATTGAAAAAACTGGACCAAACCACAGGTGTCATTCTGGAATGTTTGTGAATATTTTGAATATCGTGCATTTTTTCTGCACGCCAATTGTTTCATGTGAGAGTAGCTATTAAATTCTTTCACTCCAGCCCTCCCCAACCTCCCTCCTCCCACCCCCCCCAGGGGACCACCCGAGCCCTGCCCAAACATGCATCAGTCAGTCTGTCCAGCTGTGTGCATGACAATGGCGCTCCATCCTGAGTCCTCATCTCTCATTTCCTCCTCGGAAAATCCTGGTGTTAGTGTGCCTTTGACCTCTACACCGTAGAAGGAACTCATGACTTCATACTCTCAGGTAGAAGGAGTTAAGCATCCCAGAAATTAGGACAGAGCTCGATAAAACTGTGAGTACAACAATGGATTGTGGCAGTGAGAGTGATACCATCACTGCCAGCAGCAAAGATTACACTATTATTGCTGGGGAACCAGTTATGGATGAGCAACTGGGCAGTGATACTGATATACAGTGACGTGCTGTACCAATAATTGTATAAGGGAAAATGTAGTAATAAGGGATATTTTACTTAGAAAATAATGTAAATATTGGCCAGTATATAAATTATATAGTAATAAGAAAATCAGCGGCACTGCTGTGATTCTGTGATGCGACAGTGACACAATATAGTAATAAGTGCAGTGTAAATATAATATATATTGCCCAGATTATATGTAACATAGCAATATAAGTTAGAAATAATGAAAACATCACTGCTAACCAAACGTCAGTGAGTGCGTGATGCGGCAGTGAAGTGCAGGCAATTACAGTGCCTTTTACCTACCCCAGTGAACACAGAGTGGGTGTTTATCGAATGTGCAGTGTCCATATGTGTTTATAGTAATATTATCAGAATGTGGTTGGCATTTGGTACTGGTGTGTGGGGCAAAAAATAGTGATTTTAAATATCTCACTTGTAACGGCACTGACCATCCAGTGAAAGTCCACAAAGTCATGAAACCTACATCAGCGCAAAGCTGCAGGTTAGTACTTTCTAATGGTATCTGATATTTTGCTCTAGCTTTATTCTGTGCAGAGTTATAAAGGTTTAGAGGTTTGTTTACATTTTGGCTGGAGCCCCCACAGGAGGGGCCAGTCAGGTCAAAACAATGCCCGCGGTTAAAGGGTTATTTGGTCTAAAATTTTCACTTTCTCTGCAACTGCAAGAGCACTATGAGACCTTTTAGGCTTGCCAGCCTCAACAGCACTGTTAGATGGTCACTTAGGCATTAGTAATAGAGCAAAGAAGTCAGAGAGTGGGATAACATCTTACTGTAATCGGGAGCGTCTCATTTGCTGAAAAACTTAAGATGGCCACTCAGGTGATCACATGATCAAAACAGACCCCAAGCGTTGCACTGATGTTTGAGGGTTTGGCCTTTCAAAGGCCCCTCTTGCATAAATTTATAGTTTTCGTACTGGTTCTTTACTCTTATGTTGTCTTATACATATCCCAGCATTTACCGTGCATAATAGGAAGCGTGTTCGGCGTGAACAGTTCAGGGCGAGCTTACTGTATACATTTTCAGGTGTGTAAATTCAAGCTCTTGAAACCTAAACAAAAATTTGACCTTGGTGAAAGTGAAAAAATTGGATCCATTTTGGAATTCTGGGAATGGGGGGGGGGAGAGGCTGAGAGATTTGCGGTGACAATAAATTCACCCCAGGGTAAAGATTGGTTCAAGCTACGCAAGTTTCACTGCTATGATGCTGAGCCAAGGATTCTTCATTCCATAAATGAGGACCTCATGGTTATGGAAGACGACAATATCGTACACGAACTTAACGAGCAAGATGTTATTGATGCCAGATTTATTACCAGATTTGTAGAAGGCATGAGGAAGAAGACCGCTTCTGTTCTCTTTACTTTCAGCAGGGTAACACTCCCCTCAAGTGTCAGGGTTGGGTATGAAATTCTTAATGTCAAACCTTACATCCCCAATCCCCTTGGATGCTCTAAATGCCATCTTTACTGACTTATGGACAAGGTTTAACAGGCTTCTCAGTCACTGTGTGGCAGGTGTGCAACTCAGGGTCATGATGCTGAACACTGCACATCCAAGTCTGTAAGTTGCTTTCATTGTAAGTAGCTCATTTCACCTCCTTGAGGGATTGCCCATAGTGAAAGGAAAAGAAGGTCTTCAATGTGAAAGCAACAAAGGGCATATCTTATTACGATGCTAGGAAGAAAGTTAGGGTGTGGCATGCGACCTCTAAGCCTAATGTCTCCTATTCATTGACAGTTGCGTCCCGTCCAATGATATGCACAGTGGAGACTCAGACTGACCCTGTCCCTAGCACACCTGTCACTCACTCTGCCCTCTTGTCTGCTCCTCCTGTACGTTCCAACTCTATGTCTGATATCCCATTCATGACTTCATACTCTCAGGCTGCTGCTGCTTCTCAGTCAATATGGCCTGAACAGAAGTCTGACAAGTATGATATGATTAACTTGGCCACCCTTACCAGGTCGTGACCTCATGTCTTACCTGCTCCTGCTCCAGAAAGTGAAAGAAGAGTTGGCTTTTCCTTGGGGTAGTCTGGGAGCCTAGTTATTGATGATGATCATAGAGGTTTCCGTTAGTAAGCACTGGCGTAGGTCCCCCAGTAGCAACTTGCCTGGAGGCAAGGTGGTGTAAAAAAACTAAGCACACTGGCCAACCTCGAGAATCTTAAACCATCACCTTCACTTTACTACAATGGAACTGTAGGACTCTGCGAAATAAGTTACACAATACTGCAATCCTGCTATCTATTCACAGGCCAGACGTTATTTGTTTACAGGAGACGTGCTTGGTGGATCACCCCGATTCTCGACAGTTCAAACACTTCAACTCGTATAGAAGATATGATGGTCACAGGGTTGCTATATACAGACACAAATCACACCTACATGCTAAAGTTGTCCTAAATTCTTCTCTGGAAGCTGTTGCGTGCAGAGTAAAACTGAATAACACCTATCTGTATATTTACGCTCTCTACTGTCCACCACATGGGCCAATTGACAGTGATGTTTTGAATTCACGACTTGAACATCTTCCTGGGAATAAGTTAGTGTTGAGCAACATTAACGCCCATCACTGTCAGTTGGGTAGCTTGAGGATCGATGGTTGTGGGAAACAAGTAACCGACCTAATACTACAATCCACCCTCTGTCTTTCAAATGATGATAGAGCGACTTGTGCAGATGATCATACCAGAAGTTTTTTGACCATTAATTTATCTCTAGCCTCCCCAGCTATACATCAGAATTTCTTGTAGGATCCATATGATAATCCCCTGGAAAGTGATCATTTACCTATCTGTCTTTCTAATACACGTGACACACCTTTGGTTTCTTCACCTCCAAAATTTAACTATAAGAAAGCAGACTTGGGATCCCTCTCAAGGATGGCAGGTTAATGTATATCTGGGGAGACCATAGATAAAAAGGTAAAAATTTAACTAGTTCCATGTTACATGTGACTGAGGTTGCTATTCCCAAGACTTCTACAGCTCATGCAAAACATTGAGTTCATTGGTGGACGTCGAACTGCTAACAAGCATTAAGGAAACGGTATAGGTGAAACGGGATTTTTGAGTCACCTACTGAGGAAAATTTATTGCATACAAACAAGCAAGGGCTGAGGTAAGGAGAATTGAAAGGCAAAATGTGACTCCTGGCGGTCTTTTGTGTCACTGTGAATCGTTTTAATCCACTCAGTAAAGTCTGGTCCATTATAAAAATATTGAATAATAATAACCTTTATATCTTGGTGACCACCCTGCAAGTATATAATACCATCTTCGATTATCCTGTGAACGAAACTATCATCCTTGCCAGGAGTTCTTCTCCTGCCAGTAGCTAGGCCAGTTATGATCACCGTTTTCAATACCATAAATGCACGGCTAAGCCATAATTGTTAGACTGCTAGGCTACAAATATTAGAGGCGGTGGCTGAATCGGTAGAGAGGCGGCCTGCCGTCTTAATGGACCCAGGATCGAATCCCGGCTGGGGCAGGGAACAGTTTAAGGATTTGAATTTCCTAAAAAGCAGACTTTCCTGATCTACCAGATGACCCGCCGACATGTCGTAAAAATACCCTCGCTAATACCAGTACACCAGTCCTGTATGAGTCAGCCCTAGCATGTATTCAATATGGATGGTGGGTGTTAGAGCCGAAGTGGTGACATGTGGAGGTGTAGGAGGACTACTGGACCTTGGGATAAGTCACTGCCCCAAAGAAATAGGCCCTGAAGCCTTTGCCCAGAGTCGGACACGTAAAAAAAAAAAAAAAAAAAAAAAAAGACTTTGTACAACCAGGAGTTTACAATAGAGGACTGCTCCATGCCCTTAAATCCTATAGACCCCAGTCCTGGGCCAGATATTATCACATGTGGTATGATCCAGCATCTTAATCAGGACAATCTGATTAAGCTATTGGCATTGTACAATGAGCTTTGGGTGTCCCGAACGTTGCCAAACTCATGGCACTTTGCATGTCATAATGATACCCAAAGAGGCTGGTCATCTTATGAATCCCAGTTAATTTCATCCTATTGTGTTCATTTCTTGTCTATGTAAGGCCAAGGAATGAATGGTTAATAATAGGCTGCTTTTTGTTTTAAAGTTAAAGAATTTGTTAAATGATCAACAATGTGGCTTCTGGAAATACAGAAGTTCAGTAGATCATTTAATAAATTTGGAACATTGCAATTCAGAGGCATATGCCAATAAAGAATTCGTGATAGAGGTGTTGTTGGACATCCATAAAGCCCATGACACAATGTGGTGACACGGTTTACTAATGATGCTCTATGCTTATGGTGTAAGAGGTAATTTGTCTGTTTTTATTTCTTTTGTTTTTAAGGAACAGAGCTTTCTCTTTCAAATTGCCCGATAACGTAACACTGAATATAATTATCCAAGAAAACGGAATGTCTCAGGGAAGTGTGCTTAGTCCCACTTTGTTTAGTATTATGATCAATGATATTCTGTCATCAGCTCCCATCCTGACGAATCTTAAATACTCACTCTATGTTGACAATTGTGCAATATGACACTCTTCACGTAATGCACAAATTCCGGCTGGACGGATTCAAGCAGACCTTGATTCCATCGAAAAAAGGGGATTAAAGTTTTCTGTCCCTAGGTGTGCCGCTGTAGTTTTGCACTTATAGTAACGTCAGTGATTTGCGTTTGACTTTGGGTAATCAGGCGGTACCTTTTTAAAATTCTATAAAGTTTCTGGGCCTCCAATTTGATCATTGTATAAATTTTAAATTTCATATTAATAATTTGCTTGCTTGATGTGAGAAACCGTTAAATGTCCTTTAGTACCTTGCGGGTACTACTTCGGGGGCCGACAGGAAATCTTTATTAACCTGTACTACGCTAGCAATGTAGATCTACATCCCCTTCAGAGACGCCTGTGATGTAGATCTACGTCCTGGAGCAATGAGAAGTCATTGCAAGCAACTGAAGTAAATTGGAAGGAAATAACTTATCTTGCTAACTTCAGACATTTCTCTCCAACGCATACAACACTGATTTAGGAGCACGGGAGGCGAGTGAGTCTTCACAGGCTCACAGCTTCTCAGTTGTCTCAGTAACCTTGAAGATTCAGAGGTCGAATGGCATCAACCTGACTCGATTCAACCTACTTTCAGACTGGTGATTACTTTCATTAGTGCAAGGGATTTTATATTGATGTATAAAGCCCATTTACCCACAGAATAATAAAAAATCTGTTCACAAGCTCACAGACATTCAGCTCTCTCAGTAACCTCGAAGATTTCACAGGTAGAGTGGCACCAACCTGACTCGATTCAACCAACTATCTGGCTTTAGTGATTATTTTTATCAGTGCCAGGGATCTTATATTGATGTATTAAGCCATTTAGTCACAAAAAAAGAATCCAAACGGTTCACAAGCTCACAAACACATAGCTCTCTCACTAACCTTTAAGATTTCAAAGGTAGAATGGCACTAACCTGACTCGATTCAATCAACTTTCTGGCTTTAATGATTACTTTTATTAGTGCCAGAGATTTTATACTGATATATTAAGGCCATTTAACCTAAAAACAAACAAACAAAAAATCGGTCGGCAGAGTGGGGTATCAGTTTTCTTTTTTGCCCAGTGTTGTATGGGTTAATGGTGTATAAGTCCCTCGTTAGATCTAACATGGACTATGGCTCACAGGTGAATCGATCGGCGTCCAATGCCACACTGAGGAGACTGGGTGTGTTATAGAATAAATGTTTGCAAATGTCTTGGAGCCGTCAGGTGTATATGTGTTGCTCAAATGGAAGTGGAGGTGAATGTACCTCCAACCTGTATTCGCTGAGACCACCTAGCCTTAACATACGGCTTAATAATAGCCAGGAAAATAAATATTGGCAATATGGCCTATACCCCCATGTGTCAACGCCACTTTCTCATGCAGCGGGGTTTATCGACCACCTGCCATTCACTCCACTCACTGACTCAGAAGTTTGGTGTGGAACTCAGTGACTGTGACAAATTGGTGCTTAAAAATATAGCACCTTGGGAGTCACCAAACTTCACTGTTGATATCTCTTGGCTCTTGGTATCGAAGATCAAGGCACTGGAAGCGAAGACCTACCACTTGTTTTGTAGCATCATTGTACGTCATTTGGGATCCCACTAATTGAACACCGATGGCTCTAAGTTTCATGAATGTGTGGATGCTAGTGTGTGGTTGATTGATTGTGCCCTCTGATATGGGATGCTGACTCACACATCTGTATTTACCTCAGAACTTTTTGCAATTGACAAAGCCATAGACTATGCTACCCGCCACGTCCTCGGCAGATTTTTCACCAATGACCCCCCACCCCCTGCCAGATTTTTTATTTATTTATTTATTTTTTTTGGCTAAAACCTCTGCTTTTTATGAGAAGCATCGAAAATTCAAAGAGAAAGTGTTCACCTGAGCTTAGAAGTGCCCTGTACAGGTGACCCTCCACTCACCTGGTACAATCTTCTCTGGAGCCCTGCTCCAGAGAAGACTTTTTCTCTGGGAGTGGTAACTATTCCAGACCACCCAAAATAGGTAGATATTTATTTATCTGGTACGAATTTATTTGCAGTAAAACAGTATATTGGTTTTCACACAGTAATATAGGCAATATAAGCATTGTTTCAATCATCAAACACATCAACATGCTGCACCTTCTTTGACGATGTTACCTCCTCATCGCTTCAACTCGTTTCTTCCTCTGGCACCGCGTAATCTTTGTCCTCCACATCAGGAATCACTTTCACCTTGAATTTCGCAGGAGGAGGAGAGACCGTGGTGCGACATGTCTTTATTGGGCAGGTCACTGCTAACAGGTGAGTTGCCTAGAAAATGGTGTGCAGGAGGGTGGGTCATGCGGGGGCAGGCAATGTCACTGTCTGGTGGTGGGTATAGGAAGGTCTCTCACATATTCCTTTTTTTTTTATGCTAGGAAGAAGGAACCAAAGGCCATGAGCCCACAAACTGTTCCTTCCAAGACAAAAACAAGATACAAGAGAGAGCCAAATTCAAGATCCGATCATTTCGAGATGCCTGGACACACTGCATTTGAAAGACTGGAGATCATAGGAAGCAGGAAATACAGACAGAGGGAGACAATTCCAGAGCTGACCTGTTGCATAAATGAAGGACTGTGAGTAACGGTTAACTCTTGCATTAGAGAGTTGGACAGAAAAGAGAGTAGATGGGTGCTACGTGCCTGTCGTAGAGGTGGAGGAATGCAAGCAGACAGTTCAGAGGAACAGTGACCACTGAAGTAGCCATAGAAAAGAGATAAAGATGCAATAGTGCAGCGAAGAGAAAGAGGTTGAAGGTAGCCAGTGAGAGGAGGAGAGTTGATGAGACGAAAAGCATTTGACTCCACCCTGTTGAGAAGAACTGTGTGTGGGGAGCCTCCCCACACATGAGAGTTGTACTCCATACAAGGAAGGATAAAACCTGTGTATAAAATCAACAACTGTGCAGGGGTAAAGAAGGAATGTAGTTGGCTTAGCACACCTAATCTCTTGGAAGCAGATTTTACAAGAGATGTAATAAGATCTTTTCAAGATAAGTCCCGAGTGAATGAAACCCCAAGCATGTTCAAGGATGATGCAGGATAAAGCTAAATATTATTAAACATTAGTGGGTATACCTGTGGAAGATTCTGTCGGGTTGATAGGTGTAAGAACTGAGTCTTTGATGCATTAAAAAATACAAGATTATTTTTACCCCAGTCAGAGATACGAGCCAAGTCAGACATTAGGTGTTCCATTGCCTCATCCCTTGTCTGTTGAAGTAACTGCTGAGATGGATGTTGCGGGAACCGAATGGAAAGGTGAAGGGTGGAATCATCAGCGTTCGAGTGGATAGGGTTAGAGGTACAGCTTAAAAGGTCATTGATGAATAAAATGAAGAGAGTTGGTGATAGAACAGAGCCCTGAGGAGCACCACTGTTGATAGATCTAGGAGGAGAACAATGATCATCTACAACAGCAGCTAAAGAACAACCAGAAAGGAAGCTAGAGATAAAAGCACATATAGAAGGCTAGAAACCGTAAGAGGGCAGTTTGGAAATTAAAGATTTATGCCGGACTCGACTGAAAGCCTTTGAGATGTCAAGTGTTATGGCAAAGCTATCACCAAAGTCCCGAAAGGAGGATGACCAGGAGTCTGAAAGGTAGGTGAGAAGATCGCCAGTGGAGCGACCCTGACGGAATCCATACTGACGATCAGAAAGAAGGTTGTGATAGGAAGAATGTTTTAAAATTTTTCTATTAAGAATTGACTCAAAAACTTTTGAGATACAGAATGTTAAAGCAATTGGACGATAGTTAAAGGGTTGGGAATGGTCACCTTTCTTTGAGACTGGCTGAATGAGAGCAAACTTCCAGCAAGAAGGAAAGGTACAAGTTGATAGGCAAAGGTGAAAGAGTTTACCTAGGCAGGGTGTAAGCACAGACGCACAGTTCTTGAGGACAACAGGAGGGACCCCATCAGGACCATATGCCTTGTGGGAAATATTTTACCCGAGAGCAGCTGCGCTCTCTACTTTTTATAATAGTCATCCCTGGTTAAAAGCAGAGGAAAACTAGAGACCATTGTTAATAGTTCAAGTGGTTTTTACAACCCAAAAACTATATTCTCTTTAATAATTCTTGTTATTCATAAATTAAATGCTACTGTGTTTAACCCTCGTGGACAACTATATTGTAAATACATGTAATTATATGGAATTTTCCACTGACCTAAACTGCGTCTGCGCATTAAATGACGTGGTGAGGATGAAAAGGTCTTCATGTAAAGCAGATGTGGATTTAAGATATTCACATAGTTAAAGGAAATATTTGGTTTAACTTTAGTTTTATTAAAACTAAGATTAATTTGTTAGATTTGCCTTGTTTATATCATGATGTAATCTAACTGTATTTGGTACTGTAATTTATTAATAGTTGGCACCCCTACAATTCTATGATGAACTGGGGTCTGCCACGTTCACGCACTCTGCTCGTAGACATAGTCAAGTTAGCACGTTGTACATACTGTACACACCTTAAGGACGCTTGATTGCTCAAGCAACTTCAGATAAGCAGCCTCATCGGCATCAGTTGTCCGACACTAACTCTTCACTAGCTAAGTAACCTTTACTAATTGGCCAATTCAAGGAGGGATTAGCTGAGAGTTAGAATAGAAATAGTTACTATAGGTGAGTTAAGGTTAAGTTACGGTTCACCTAACCCTAGGAGACTTGTTTGAATTTACTTAAGGACAACTTTAGGGACGAGTAACGACCTATGAGTTGCTGACTGGAAAATACTATAAATTTCTCACATTTTGGTGCCCCTGGTGAGGCTACCGACGTGTTTACATTAAATATTTCTTACATTGTGGTGTCCTGAGAGAGGAGCACCAAATTGTATACATCAAATATTTTTCACATTTTGGTCCCCAAAGTGAGGAAAGCCGATGTGTGCTGGAGCACTGAATGTGTTTAAGGTTGCTTCTAATGGGCATAGCTACTACCGTGTTCGGTTGCAGTGGATGACGTGAAAATACGTACATACCGAGTTCAGGGAAAATGGATGTTTTGGCAGTTGAATGAGGGGATGAAATATAAACCTAGAGGTCTAATATCCATTGGGGATAGGTTGAAATTATGGACTTAATCCCTACACTGCTCAAAATTAAATGAATAATTATATGAACTGTAATAAGTATTTGGAGACTGAGTGGGGGGATAAATACAACCCTAGAGGGATAGTATGCACAAGGAGGACCTAATCCCTACCCTCTTCGAAATTTAAAATAATCAGATAATTACTAAGCTGGGGTAAAATTGTGGTTGAAACTCATAGTTAATTATTAAATTAGAAATCAGTCAACATGTCAGTTTCTTTATTGCAAAGATCTTCTAGTAGTAAAGCAGGATGGGTAACTAGAGCCATAAATTATTGTAAACAATCGTTGGACGAAATACCTCTGTCCAAGGAGAAATTAAATAGTCTCCTAAATATCCTGAAAGACCGATGGAACAAGTATGAAGAAAGTTATATAACTTTAGAAGCGGCTATAGTAAAGGCTGATGATAAGGAACTCTTAGAGTCAGAAACTAAGAAGTTTGAAGATAAATTAGAAGAATACTTAACTGTGGTAAAGACACTAGAGTCAAAATTAGCTGAGACAACAGCGGAAACACAAGTTGTGGAACAGCAGAGTAGAGCTGTGTTATCACAAGTAACACTTCCGGAGTTTGATGGGGAGCAGAACTGGAAATCCTTCTGGGACCAGTTCAGATATTTAGTATGCGATATGACAGATCTCCCTAAAGTCAGTAAACGTACATATCTGTTAGGAAAGGTCAAAGGAACACCATATCAGCTGATAAAGGAATTACCAGTAGAAGAAAATAATTATGAGGTGGCCTTGACCATCCTTAGACAAAACTGTGAAGACAGGGAGCAGGTTATTACTCAACTGCTGAAGGCTCTAATTGAATTACCCATACCTAGACATGATTTTGACTCCTTGCAAAAATTTAGAATTGCAATAAGTTGTAATTCAAAGGCCTTAGGTACTTACGAAGATATTAAGACATCAGACTGGGTGCTTTCAAGAATTGTGTCCTTAAACCTTCCACTGAAAACCAAGGATGCTTTGTATGGTAGGTATCAAAAGGATCATTTCTCCTGTGTGGAGATTGAGGAAGACTTGATGCAACTCTGTAAACATTTGCAAGGAACAGTAAAACCTACCAAGGTCAAACAGAAGAATGAAATAAAGAAAAAACCCACTAACCAACTGGTTGGGAAAGTTAAGTCAGAGAAGACTATGTGCCTAAAGACGAGATAGGTACTTTCCTTAGCTCCTTAAAGGCTGAGGATAAAGTATTAAAGACAAGTAACAGACAAGCTGAGGATACTAAGGAAGTAAAACCTTCCATGGTAAATGACAGGATAGTTTGTGTATTTTGTGGTGAGCAACATTCCAGTGCATCTTGTCAACAGTATCCTGATTATGCTTCTACAGTAGGAAAGCTTCAGGAACTGGGGTGTTGTATAATCTGTATGAACTCCGAACATACTTCCGCGGACTGTAAGACTAAACTGAATCTTTGTATTAAAAACAAAAACGATCATCATCATAGTGCTTTACGCCCTACGATGAAGACTGAGGTTCCTAAACCTGCAAGCATCAATATGACAATTGCAAAAGGGAATTCTCCATTAGTAATGCCAGCTGCAGTTCCCATAGCGGATGTGAAAGTATTGTTTGAGTATAGAAACCTATTAGTATGTACTCTATTTGATATGGGTGGTCAGAAAACCTTCATTTCTGCAGACATTGTGAAGGAATTAAAGTTACCTATTATTGGCAAGGAAAATCTAGCCATTACAGGATTCTTGACAACTAAGAAAGCTCACTCTTTTGATTTAGTTAGACCTGTAATGCAATTAGGCAGATATAAATGCTGTATAACAGCAGCTGTGCTTGATAATATGGAGACAAGTATATATATAAGAGGACTGAAGGAAACCTCTGATCATCTACAAAGCTCAGGGATAAAGTTGGCTAAACGGAATGTGGAATCAGATACTGTGGGTCCCATAAAAATGATAATTGGTTCTGATTATTGTGGAAGATTCCTACATAGGACCTTCAAAAGGAATCAGGTACAGTTGTTCAAGAGTCCAGGAGGTAACCTTATTATGGGTCAGTTGCCTTTCCCAAAACAAATTAAAGGAGAGGCCGAACTAGTAGACTCAGTCTTTGTTACCCCCACACAGTCACTGATGGTAGCTAGAATAGGTGCAGAATTAGAACCTACTCAGATGAATGACTTGTTGGATGAAAATATTGAACCTGTACACAAATTGTGGAACCCAGACAGTGTAGGAATACAGTCTGAGGAACAAACCCCTGAAGATAAAATAACGTTGGATTTGTATAATCAGTCTGTGGAATTCAAGGATGGACAGTATTCGGTAGGATTACCATGGAAACTAAACCATTCGGAGTTACCAACAAATTACCAAGCAGCTAAGGCTCAGTTAACTTCTCTTCTAGGGAAGTTGAGAGACAAACCAGAACATCTAACTCTATATGATAATATTATAAAGGATCAATTGAAGAATAAATTTATAGAAGAGGTAGAATTCTCTGTTAACCATAAAGAAGGACATTATTTACCACATCACGCTGTAAGCAGATTCAGTAACTACTCCCATAAGGATAGTATTCAATTGTAGTAGTAAAGCGTCCAAGGGATCAGCTAGCTTGAACGATTGCCTATACTCTGGACCTACACTATCAGAGAAGATAGGGAGGTGTTATTAAGATTTAGAGAGAAACCTTATGCTTACACAGCAGACATTAGTAAGGCTTTTCTTAGAATAGGACTGAGAGAGGAGGATAGGAAATTTACAAAATTTCTCTGGCCTCATGATCCTCAAAATGAAGATAGTCCATTGAAAACTTACTGTTTTTGATCGGTACTCTTTGGGTCTTGTGCTAGTCCTTTCCTACTTTGCAATACTTTAAAGCATCATTTTGAAAATGCCAAATGCCCAGAAATAGGGCAGGTTTTTTACATGAATAATTTGCAAGGTGTTGCTGATACAAAGTCGGAAGCTTTGAAGGCTTATGAAGTAGCCAATTCCGAATGTGGGAAGGCAAATTTGCCATTACAGAGCTGGATTACAAATTCTCTGCTTTTGAAGAATAAAATACAAGAGGACTATCCAAATTCTGACATTCCTAAAATTCAAAATGTCTTAGGTCTTAACTGGGATACAACAGCTGATGTAATAAGTTTGAAATCAGTTAAGTTCTCTGATGTCACTCTCACCAAAAGGTCCTTGTTAAATCAGGTATCCATGTTATTTGACCCATTAGGGTTGGTCAGTCCTATAGTTATTAGGGCCAAATATTCAGTACAGGAGGCTTGGCGAGAAAGGTTAGACTGGGACTCTGAATTGGATGAGACATATATGGAACAATGGGAACAGATTAGAAAGGAGTTTGAGACCACATCAGGCATATGTATTCCCAGGAAAATAAATAATGAGAACTCGCACTTACACATATTTTGTGATGCTTCTCAAAGGGCCTATGGAGAAGTAGCTTATTGCGCAACAGGAGAGGATAGGCCAGAGTTGCGCTAATTAAAGGAAGAACCCTACCTCAAATGGAATTAGCTTCCATAGAAGTAGGAACTAAATTGGCCAGGTATATAACCACTACTCTTGACACTCAGTTTGAGGATATATACATATGGACTGACAGTGAGATTTGTCTTTACTGGATAGAAAAGGAAGACAGTAAAATTCCTTTCGTCCGTAATAGAGTGAAAACTATTAAAGAGTTGTCTTCCGAATTTTATTTCACGCATGTGTCCTCCAAACAAAATCCAGCTGATCTACTCTCGAGAGGTTCTGCCGTAAGGAGACTGATCAATGATAACTTGTGGTTTAAAGGTCCTAAATGGTTACTCACTAAGGATTGGCCTGAGCAGAAACAGTACAGTATTGCAGAGGTTAGTGTAGTGAACTTGGATCCTGTAGTACCTGAGCCAGATGTAATTGACATCAGCCGATTCTCATCAATAAGTCAACTTATAAATACTATTAAATTAGTTGTTGAATTTTTGAATAAGAAAGTGGGGTTTCCGAAGTTGGATCCCCTAGAATATTGGCTGAAAAGAATGCAAAAGAACTATTATCGAGAAATATATAACCTTTTAGGCCAAGGCACTGGAGACAGGAATAAGCTGATAAAGGATTTAGGCTTGTTCTTAGACGGAAAGGGTCTGATTAGGTGTCGGGGCTGACTAGTAAAGGCTGACTTGCCCCTCCAAACCAACCACCCTGTTTTATTACCCAAGAGTGCATACTTTGTACAACTAATTATAAAGGAAGCCCATGATTCCACTCTCCATGGAGGTGTGCTGCAGACCTTGGCCCAAATTCAGGAAAGGTATTGGATTCCTAAAGGTAGACAGGTCATTAACCCCTTAACCATGGGGCGTCACTTTCGTGACGCTCGGGCGCAATGGATCATACCGCGGGGCATCACTTTTGTGATTCTGTGTTATTTTGAATTATCCCGGGCTTTCAAGTGGTGGCTTGTATCATCTATCAGTAGGCTACTGCCAGTGTCCAGCACTAGTCAGCACTCCAAATCCCATCTGTACTCCCTTCCATTGTTGACATTTTAGTGATTTTCCCCCCTTCCTGACTCCCCTCCCTACCTCCCCTCCATTACCCTGTCCTCTCACCTCCCAGGCCGAGCTGCACTAAGCAAATCTCCCCCGGATTTTTCCACAGATTTCATCCAATGAAATAAGCCCTATGCCCTATACTTATACAAAATAATATATACCAAAAAAAAATAAGGTAAGTGATAGTGGTATACACCAGGAATTGGCTAATTATCACCTGACAACACCTCACATACATTCATTCACTACATTACCACGGTAATTTCCCCTCTGAATTATGCCTTGTAATCTATGTCTGTAATAAAAATATATATCAGAAAGGAAGGGAGAAGCCTAAGTGACATTTACATTCACCTGGAACTACCTATTTCTTTATGTATTGCCGAGATTTTCTACCAATAATTTATTAGCATGTAAGTTAGCAGCCGTCATCCTCATTGTCATTGTCAACCCTTGCCTTCTCAGATAAGCCGCGGCATTTAGTTCCTTGTCCTCCGCTGTGGTCAAAACATGTTGCACTCGAGCCCCGCCATTTCTGCCGCTTCTGCACCCATTGCAAAGGGCCCCGTGACCTCTACACCCAGAAAAAGTCGTGAGGGAAGCAGGAAAGGACTAAGTGACTCTGCAGTGGAACGTGAACTAGCGGAATTGTCAATGGTGATGGATAGTGATTTTGACCCTTCAGGACAATCGTGTGATGAGCCGGGTGAGGAAATCGTGCCAGAAAGTGCTAGTACGAGTGCTTCAGTGTCGAAAGTTATCCCTAGCTCCAAGGGAAAGGAGCCGTTAGTGCAGCAAGGGAACGAATTTGGGAAGGGAGTGAAAAGGCGGTGTGTTAGCCCCAGAACAATGCCCCCACGTGACCCAGCCTGCCATGAGTCCCGAGTTGATTCACCTCCCCGTTCCCCAAGCCCCACTTCACTCATTTCTTCCTCTTCTTCTGCTGAATTATCTCCGGAGTCTTCGTCGTCGGAGTCACCACCAGCATCAAGAGTGAAGGCAGGCCATAGAGGAAGAGGTAAATCCCTGACCCATAAAAGCAGAGTTGCTACTAGAGTAAGGTCTGCTAATGCTGTACAGCAACTCAGGGTCAGTGCGAGTGACCTTGAATGGAGTAAATCTCCCTCACAGCCTCCCACCACCCTCACCCATCCTACACCGCCATGACAGGGAATCCTAGACGCCTTCACGTGGACGGAAGGGTCCGATTTTGTCCCAGAACATTTAGTTTTTGATGAGAGTTCCTCAGGAGTACAGCCTGCCTTCACTCTTGACGATGATGCTGAGTGTGTGGACTTCCTTTTGGCCTTCCTAGATGACGAAGTCATGCAGCACATATGTGATGAGACCAACAGGTATGAATCACAACGTGCACAGGTGCAGCCAAGATGCAACAGTGGTCCATGCTGGGAGTGCAGGAGCTGCATGTGTTCTTAGCCCTCATGCTTCTCATGCCACACTCAAAGAACCATGAGTTGGAAGAATACTGGTCCATGGACCCCTTACTACCCTCACCCACCTTCAATAAGTACATGGCCAGAGATCGCTTCCGGAACATCATGGGAAACCTGCACTTTGTCGACAACGATGTACCTTCCCAAACCGACCCACTCTGGAAGATCCGGGAGATTCTGAGCAGAATGAAGGATAAGTTTATGACATTCTTCCACTCCTTTCAGAAGGTTGTCATTGACGAATCCTTGGTTTTGTTCAGAGGATGTCTTCGGTTTGTACAGTACATTCCAAGCAAACGCCATCACTTTGGAATCAAGTTCTTTGTACTGTGCGACTGTAAGACAGGGTACATCCTTGACTTCGTCATTTATTCAGCCAGCACTGTCGATCTCGATAAAACGCACCCCTTTGGCTTCTCAGGCTGTGTAGTGAAAGTGCTCCTTGAAAAGTATTTTGGTGGGAATCATGTGCTATATACAGACAACTATTATACAGCACCGAAACTTGCCAAATACCTTTCAGAGCACGGCATTGGCTCCTGCGGCACTGTCAAAAGTAATCGTGCCCACTTCCCTAAATTCCCAGAGGCAGGAACCTCGCAGCGAGGAGACGTGCACCTACGCAAGTCTGAGAAGATGCTGGCAATACGGTGGCATGACAAGAGGGTCATGCACATGCTCACCACCGTACATAAGGGGGAAATGACAGACAGTGGGAAGGTCGACCGTAGGACAGGCGAACCTGTGATGAAACCTGATGCTGTGTTAGACTACAATATAAACATGCGGCTGGTGGACAAGTCCGACATGATGATTGGTGAGATCGACTGCCTCAGGAAGAATACTAGGTGGTACAGGAAAGTTTTTCTGCATCTCATAGACATGACGATGCTGAACGCCTTCATCCTGTACAAGATGAAGGTCAAGCCACCCAAGTCCTTCTCCCTGAGGTTGTTTGCCAGGACTTGTGTTCAGCAGCTGCTGGAAAGATATGGTAGGGTGACAGCAGCAACTCTGAGGCGCCATCCAGTAACACTTCCCGACCGACTTGAGCAGAGGGCGTATATGGATCGGCACAGACTGGTGCTAATGCCTGCCACAGGCAAGAGGAAGGCTGCGATCCGCAGGTACCAGGTGTGTGCACATACCACCCGACGCACATCTGAGCACAAACGCACCTCTTGGCGATGCGCTGAGTGCCAGGTTCCCCTCTGTGTTACCTGCTTCTTTGATTACCACAGCCAGAAGCAGTTCTAAAAGTGCAAGTGGGAAAGGAGAGTAATGTGTAAATAATGTGTAAATAGCAAGTGAAAGCAATGGATGTTCAGTACATATGATTGAACAGTGTATTATAGTTTTATCTTACTGAAAGTGACAGTGAATAACATAGTGTAAGTAAAATAGAAGGGTAAATATTGAAAATACAATAGAAAATGTAAATAGTAATGTAAGTAATTAGTAATATAAGAAAATGAGTACAAATACTTTATGTTATAACAGTGAAAGTGAATCCGTGGCTCTCTACGTATTTTACTGAATGAAAAATTCAATGACTTCAGTGACAATAAACTAATACTATTGAAGGAAAGTTATGGATAAAAACTCCAGATATATATAAGTGTTATATAGTAATAGAAATATAAAGTGTGAGGGGGTTTTATGAATAATAAATGACAGAGTACCACGAGCGAACTAGCGCAAGTGGGAAGGTCATATGCGCTCGTAATTTTCATTGCTTTCACATTGCGTTTTCTTTGGAGTATGGATCCCAAACTACTTGATAATCATAGAGTAGTGTTTATAGTGTTAATATCTGGCTGTGGTAATCATATTACGGGTTGTCGGGAAGTGTAAAGTGGAGACTTCGTTACCCAACTTCAGAGGTCTCCACAAGTCCTACGGTAACCGACGAAGGCTCAACAAACATTCCAGGAGAAAGCTGAATGTATGTGCCATAAGCATATATAATTTTAATATTCTAGGACTAATAACTGATTTTTGGCAAATATTTTTTGAGAGTCTGTCAGAGCCCGAATAACCCCGTGGGACACGCAAAACATTGGTAAACATGCCCGCGGTGTAAGGGTTAAAAAATATCTCAAAAACTGCATCATTTGTAGGAGGTATGAGCAACCACCATATGACTACCCAGGACCACGAGCCCTACCAAGGGATAGAGTGAATATAGGTTGGCCCTTCCAAGTAACAGGAGTGGACTATACAGGGACTATAACTTTACGGATGAGGGAACTCGCCATAAAGTTTACATTTACCTGTGCCTACAAAAGGGCAGTCCATCTAGAAATAGCAGAAGATCTGAGCTCAGAGACATTCCTCAATGTCTTCTGAAGATCTGCCGCTAGAAGGTCTTGTCCCAGCAAGTTAATAAGCGACAATGGAAACTAATTTCATTGGAGCAGCATCATTGCTGTTGAACGTAATGAATGATCCAACAGTTAAGTCAGCGCTAGGAATCTGAAATTGTACCTGGCAGTTCACAGCTCCAAGAGCTCCATGGCAAAATGGATTTACCGAACCAATGATTGGTGTTGTCAAGAACTGCCTGTGGAAAACATTACACAGAACTAAGATCACGAGAGAAGAATTAAGAACAGTAATAACTGAAATTGAAACTATGATTAATAATAGACCCCTAACTTATCTAGATGACACTAGCATCTCGCTAGAGGCCTTAACCCGAGGCATCCCATCGGCGTATGGGTACATCACAACGTTTTGTCACAGCTAGTCCCGTTGATGTACTGATACGTTCCGCAATTGCAAGGTTCATAATTTGCACAATTTTCAATTTTCACGCGTGATTTTTTGTACGTATATGCGGGACACCTTCCTCTATTCCTCTACAAGATGCCAGGCAGGGACAATGCCTTACACCGCATAACCTTCCCCCCCCTGCATGCCACTGTCTGAGCAATTCACCTGTTACCAGTGACCTGGCCAATAAAGACATTCAGGGCCAGAGTGATTCTCCAATCGATGACAATGTGGAGAACAAAGTTTACATAGTATTAGAGGAAGAAACAGTCAGAAATGATGATCAGGTAATGTCGTCAAAAATGGTCAGGTATGTTGATGAGTTAGTGAGTGAAGCAATGCTTATAATGCCTATATTACTGTTTGAAAACCAATATACTCTCATACTACATATAAATTCGTACCAAATGAATAAATAAATACCGTTTATGAGTGGTGTAGAATAGTTACCCTCCCATACAACTCGTTTTCTTTGGAGCCAGCCTGATAGAAAACCCAGTGAGGTAAGGAGGTACTGCTACCTGTATCGAGTATTTTAAACCTCAGGTGAGCGACTTCTCTATGAATTTTCGATGTTTCTCACCAAAAGTGGAGATTTTAGCCAAAAAATTGTTTTACGAATATAGCTCGGGATTGGGGGGTGTCGGAGGTACGAAATAGCTTGGGACATGATGGATTAACATTGGCTCATATGTTATATGGCAGGAAGCTCCATCCGATGCCTTGTGTGGATATCCAGGAAGAAGTTGATGATCCTATCATAGAAAATAATGATTTAGGACAACATCTGCGGGAGGGATTTCAACGTCTGAAAAGGGTATTGGTTACTTGGAATAGACATTGGAGCGAGGAATATCCTTTGAGCCTATGAGAAAGGTTTTATGGGGCTCAGGCTGCCAGCAACACATCTGTTACAAACATAGGGGATGTGGTCTTAGTGATAACCGAACAACCAAGATCCCAATGGCCATCAGCTAAAGTGATCTCCATGCACCCAGATTCAGAGGGGGTGCTGAAACTCATAAAAATAAAATGTAGGGGACATACCAGTATAAAAACTATTGATAAACTGGTACCCCTTGAGTTAGCAGCCACTCCAGATCCAGGGGATGGTGAAGATCAAATGGGTCAGGATGCGTGACCGGGAAGGGCCGCAGCACAGGGTTCTCGAGATCTATGAAGAGAACTCCTGGCTAAGGGTCACATTACATGATACACTGTATCATTTTCCGTCCAGCCCCAAAACTGTGGGAAATATATTTTCCCCCAGAGCAGTTTTTTTTTTTTTTTTTTTTTTATGTGTCCGACTCTGGGCATAGGCTTCACAGCCTGCTATCAAGGCCCAGCAGTCCTCCTACATACCATACACCTCTACATGTCACCACTTCGGCGCTAACACCCACCGTCTATATTGAATACATGCTAGGGCTGTCGCATACAGGACTGGTGTATTGGTATTAGCGGGGGTATTTTTACGACATGTCGGCGGGTCTTCTGGTAGATCAGTAAAGCATGATTTAATGAAATTCAAATCCTTAAACTGTTCCCTGCCCCAGCCGGGATTCGAACCTGGGTCCGTTAGGACTGCAGGCCACCTCTCTACCGATTGAGCCACCGCCTCTCTACTTTTTATAATAGTTGTCCCTGGTTAAATGCAGAGGAAAACTAGAGACCATTGTTAATAGTTCAAGCAGTTTTTACAACACAGAAATTACGTTCTCTTTAATAACTCTTGTTATTGATAAATTAAATGTTATTGCATTTAACCCTCGTGGACAACTATATTATAAATACGTGTAATTATAAGGAATTTTCCACTGACCTAAACTGGGTCTGCACTTGATGACATGGCAAGGATGAAAAGGTCTTCATGTAAAGCAGATGTGGATTTAAGATATTCACATAGTTAAAGGGAATATTTGGTTTAACTTTAGTTTTATTAAAACTAAGATAAATTTGTTAGATCTGCCTTGTATATATCATGATGTAATCTAACTGTATTTGGTACTGTAATTTATTAATAGCTGGCCCCCCTACAATTCTATGATGAACTGGGGTCTGCCACGTTCACGCACTCTGCTCATAGACATAGTCAAGTTAGCACGTTGTACATACGCACCTTAAGGATGCTTGACTGCTCAAGCAACTTTAGAAAAGCAGCCTCATCATCATCGGTTGTCTGACACTCCCTCTTCACTAGCTAAGTAACCTTTACAAATTGGCCAATTCAAGGAGGGATTAGCTAAGAGAGGGAAGAGAAATAGTTACTGTAGGTGAGTTAAGGTTACGTTACAGTTCACCTAACCCAATGAGACTTGTTTGAATTTACTTAAGGACAACTTTAGGGACGAGTAACGACCTACGAGTTGTTTACTAGAAAATACTAGAAATTTCTCATATTTTGGTGCCCCTGGTGAGGCTACCGACTTGTATACATTAAATATTTCTTACATTGTGGTGCCCTGAGAGAGGAGCACCAAATTGTATACATCAAATATTTTTCACATGCCTTGTTAGTACTGAGGCCTGTGAGGGCAGAGAATACATCAGCTGAAGAAATTTTAATATCAGCCAGGAGGAAGTCAGAGGGGGGAAGTGATGGAGGAACAGCACCGGAATCGTCTAAGGGGGAGTTGGAGGAAAAAGTCTGAGCGAAGAAATCTGCTTTATCAGTAGAAGAAACAGCTACAAAACCATCAGAGTAGAAAAGAGGAAGGAAGGATGATGAGGTAAAGTTGTCAGGAAGGTTTTTGGCAAGGTGCCAGAAGGAGCGGGAAGCATTCGAGTTGGAGAGTTGAGAGCATTTATTACAGATGAAATTATTTTTATCAGAGCGAAGAACAGACTTACCACGATTCCAGACAGAAACGTATAAAAGATGTAATTCAGGGGTGGGATGGCTCCGGTACCTTTTATAGGCCTTCTTCTTGTTGTGGACAGCATTAGAACAAGCGTGATTAAACCAAGGCTTTCTTGCATTAGTTAAATCACCTGCAAAACTTGGAAAATGTGTAAATGACGGACCTCGCAATTGCAAAACGTGTTAACACATCGTTGGGACTGAGCTTGATGAATGTTGCAACATGTATGTACGTTGGTGGGATGTGGTGGGGAAAACAATTCAGTAGTTTATCCATGATACTGGTAATAATGAAGTTATGAGCAGATCTGATTAAATTATGACTCGTTCTTTTTCATTTAGGCAGCCATTTTTATATTATTTCTTGATAGGTACAGTCATGAACTTCATACATATTTAGATATTCACACAGTCATTTATCATGCACTATTTCTGCCTCCTAGGTGGGGAAGAGTTGCTAACTGTTAATAGAAAAATGCATTAAAATATTCAGTTTTATGTACTTTTGCAATTTTTAAAAATTATATAACCTCATGACATTCTAACTACCAAAATGCACCAGGAGGCATATTAACCCACGGCATCCCATTGACGTGAATTAACGTCCACACGTTTTGTCACTGTTAATCCCGTCAACGTACATAAACGCGAATCAATTGCAAGGTCCCTAATTTGCCCAATTTTCAATTTTCACGAGTGATTTTTGGTACGTATACACGGGACACCTTCCTCTACAAGATGCCATGCAGGGACAATGCCTTACCCAGCATGACCTCCTCCCCCCCTGCATGCCGTTGTCTCAGCAAGTCACCTGTTATCAGTGACTTGACCAGTAAAGCCATGTCATGCCACGGTACGAAATTCAGGGCCAGAGTGATTCCCCAATCGATGACAATGTGGAGGACAAACATTAGAGGAAGAAACAGTCAGAAATGATGATCAGGTAATGTGGCAAAAAAAGGTCAGGTATGGTGATGAGTTAGTGAGTGAAACAATGCTTATAATGCCTGTATTACTGTTTGAAAACCAATATACTCTCGTACTACATATAAATTCGTACGAAGTAAATAAATAAGTACCGTTTATGAGTGGTGTGAAATAGTTACCCTCCCATAGAACTCGTTTTCTTTGGTGCCAGCCTGTTAGAAAACCCCATAAGGTAAGGAGGTACTGGTACCTGGATCGAGTATTTTAAACCTCAGGTGAGCAATTTCTCCATGAATTTTCAATGTTTCTCACCAAAAGCAGAGGTTTGAGCAAAAAAAAAAAAAAAAATCCAAAAATGGTCGGGATTGGGGGGAGTCAGTGGTGGAAAAGTGGTCGGGATGGGGCGGGTTATCACATATTTCTGGAGAGACTGAAGCCTGTACCTGTATTGGTTTCTGAGTCCTAGCCCTGAAACTAATTTTTTTTTCTTATTGAAAAAACTACTTAAGACACAGAGTTCTACCCATGAAAAGGCACCAGTTCACTACAAGACACATAACAATGCGAAATTTCTTGACTCTATAGTGAATATTTTCTGAGTGCTGGCCCAGAAACGAAATTCCTACACCCAGCCAGCTGCCCTGCCACCCAGCTCTGCAGTTGGACACCTGTTGATACTGGCAATAACAATACCCTCCTCTGACTTTGTCAAGAGGAGGGTAAGCATGGGAATTTGTTTTAGTAGATGGAAGGAAGATTTAGACGGTAAAAAAAAATGGCATAATTTAAGTAGGTGGGAATGTCGGGTTATCAGAAGAGACCCAGACAGCAATGACACAGCGCGAAATGGCGGATTAACCCTCTGTGTCCCGTTGACATGTGGATATATCACCACATTTTGTCAGTGACACCTGTTGACGTATCCATACATTTTGCAATTGCGAGGTATGTCATTTGCATATTCTTCAAATTTCACACGTGTTTTTCGGTACGTATGTGCGGGACACCTTCCTCTACCCACCACCAGGAGGAGACACTGCCTCACCCCATGTGACCTCCCCTCACCCCCCGGACGCTATTGTCTTGGCAACTCACCTGTTACCAGTGACTTGGCCAGTAAAGACATGTCCCGCCACAGTATGAAATTCAAGGTGAGAGTGACTTCCCCAATAGATGACGATGTGGAGGACAAAGATTACGTGGCGCCAGACGAAGAAACGAGCAGAAGTGATGAAGTGGTAACGTCACCAAGGAAGATGTGGTATATTGATGTGTTCAGTGAGTGATACAATACTTATATCGCTTATATTATTGTGTGAAAACCAATATACTCTTGTACTACATATAAATTGGTACCAAATGAACAGATATCTACCTATTCTGAGTGGTTTGCAATAGTTACCGCTACAAAGAAAATGCAACACCTGCAGCACATCTCCAGAGAACACAGCACAGGTATTCAAAGGGTCACCTGTTTAGACCACTTCTAAGCTCAGGTGAGCACTCTGGGGGGTATTTTCCAATGTTTCTCATAAAAAGTGGAGGTTTTAGGGGAAAAAAAAAAACATGAAAATCTGCCGGGACTTTGGAGGAGGGGGGCCAGTGGTGAAAAATCAGTTGGGATGCGGTGGGTTAAGTTTTAATGCCTCTGTCCAATACAGAGGAGGGAAAGGGGTGGCCATTATGAGCTTAGTTAGGTGTGCAGGGAGGTGGGGTTTACTGTATGTGCTTGGTCAGCTGGAGAGTTGCAACAGCATACCGTGGCCTGTGTTTCTAATGACGCAACCAGTGACTGCTAAGATATCTCTTCTGTTCCTTCTATCGGGACAGTCAGAGCAATCAACTGTCCCCTCACATTTATGTATACCAACATACTCCGCATCCACACCTCCTATCCATTTAGTGTACTCACGTTCGTATACGAGTACTGTACATACAGTTGTAGTTTCATTTTCAAACCACGATTTTGCCAACTCCAACCCCCCCCCCCTTTTTTTTTTTTTTTTTTTTTTTTTACAAAAACAGAGCGGCAGTGAGTTCACAACTGTCATCTACCCTCAGCACCCAAATTTTCTACCATTATTCTTTTCATGCCTCATTTCTTACTCTTGCACTCAAGCACCGATACTTGCTCGATCTCCTCAAAATCTTCCACACCCTCCATCAACTTCTTTGGAGATCTTAATAGCTCCTTTCCACTCTCCTCACTGTCTGGCCCATGTGCACTAACTACTTGCCTCATTTTATTCTCATCCTAAGCCACATCAAGCTTGCAGCTGCCTCTTAGCACTCGCACGCGCAGGTTCAACCGTCCAGTTATTATTACTGGAGACCTCTCCTTTGCATTTAGTGTTTCATTAAAGCCAGTTCTCTTCCTCTTATTCCTCATATATTTCTTCCTACTTTCCATTTAGCTTCATGAACCTCAGAGCCAATTTATCAATCTCTCTTACCTAGCTCGTGCTTATTCCCATCATCGTTTCATTTACACACACACACATCCACACACACACACACACACACACACACACACACACATATATATATATATATATATGAACCCCAATCTGAGTCTCAGAGAACTGTTCACTTTCATACTTGCTTTCTTTTTGGAATGCTCCCATTCGTGGCCGCTACGACACTTACAAAAATATCCTCAGGTTCTTTTCCTTTGTCCGCAGAGAAAAAGATCCTACTGTACAAAAAGAGATATACGTGTACGTTAGTCCCAGAAACGATTGTATAATTGCAAATGATCCTCCAGTCTGAGAACGCCGCCTACGGCCAGCTACCATGGTTTTCGTTCCACTTCCCTTTACCTATAATCCTGCCCCGGGACCATGGTACTGTACGTAGCCTTTTTCTGCCCACATAGTATAAAGCTCAAGTAAATCAAATTGACTAACTTACCAATTTCATACCATGAGGCTCCTGCACGAAACATGCCTTTTTTTTTTTTTTTTTTTTTTTTTTGTTGAACTGGTCATTTTATAAATATTAAAATTTGGTGGTTTCCAGTCTTGTGATAACTTAGTGATCCATGAAGAGTGGCTACTGGTGTGATTAGAGTGATTTATATATGCTGAATAACTAATTGCAATATACCTTCAGATCAGTTAATCACCTCTTGGAATGATGCCTTGTATCCATTCCGCCACTGTGGATCCATTGCGATGGGGACAACAGTGAGTTAAATTTAACGTGGCCACGATGAATGACATATTGTACATATGAAGAAACCCACTGTTTCCCCATTGCAATGAACCCGCAGTGGCAGGGTGGCTACGTGTCATCATTCTTGGAAGTGTTTAATCGACCTGATATTTTACCGTATTTGAATGACTTTTAGATTCGGGACATCTCTAAGAGAAACACTGTCTATTTGTCTAGTACATTTTTATCTTCAAGAAGTGCTTCTCTCCCTCAAACTTTAGCAACTGTACCATAACCAAATTTTAGGGGCCTCAGGCTCTCACATCTATATAATGGATTTTCACATGCACACTTGAGTTTTACATCTGCTAGACTTTGAACCTATACTATATGTGATGCTTAAGAAAATGCTTCTCTGTTTACTCCAAACTAGATGACGCTGCACTAAGAACACTTTGATGCAAGAATTGCTGATTTAGATAGAATACAAGCGCGATACGCACACACACACACACACACACACACACACACACACACACACACACACACACACACACACACACGGGCAAATTACATACACATGCGAAATAAATAGGCCTATATATCACTGCAACCACAATATCCCACAATCGACCTTAAACCTTTGGCGGGTAATGATTTCACATGTTCGAAGAATGTCATGTGGGGTTAACCAGAGCATATCAGTCAATGGCAACCATGACCGCAAAGAAGTTTTTTATCTTTTCCAGCTCCATACATACCTCTTCACGAACATGATCTATTTTAGATAACGACATAGAATTTGAATCAGTTTGGGCAAAGAAAGGTTAGAAAGCCTCCATTACATTGAAGCTTCCTCATTAAATAAAATAGTCTGGTGGTAAATAACAGAAAAACATAAACTGCATCATCGTACTGATTGGTTCAACACAGCTTTACGAACAAAACCTCCTCCATCTTCAAATTCAGTAAATGCATTATAACACTATACAAAAAGAGAGAGCATCTTGGAAGGTGAAAGCGACTAATTACATTATATATGCGGAAAAATATTTCAGAAAAATCAGGCACTGATTTTCATTAAGGTTGACTATCATGGTATTTAACATTTTTCAAATGGCGGCCGCGTTTTGTGTGTGTGTGTGAGAGAGAGAGAGTTTACGATCCCTGTGCTTGTGCGCGTATGCATGCAAGATTGCCTGCGTGTTAAGTGTTGCTCCCCGCTGGTGAACCTGTCCAGTTCATGAAATGAACAGTAAATATCCCCAGTTCATTAACCAAGCAGTATGATCGCCCAGTTCATGTAGTAGGCAAATTTGCTCCCTAGTTCATGACATGGGCAATAGCGGGTAAAAGAATAAATGTTTGTTACTTGTATAGGCCACCGAGAGCTAATTTGATTGTCGTGATATATGAGTAGCCCAGTGACATCAAACGATCACGTAAACAACCAACAATCGCCCGAATGCCGCTTTCCATTTTTAACCATGATATGCCACTTAACTGCAGTAGAACAACATAAGTTGTCGGGGGTTTTAAGTTTTCGATTAACCTATTTGACTGGTGTCATCTCTTCATTATGGACTGGATGTCATTACAATATATAATTAAAACAGTTACTAAGGACATTACAACGAGCATTAATAGTTGGTTTCATAACATGAACTGGACAACTTTACAAACGGGGCATAACATAAAAAAAATAAAAAGAAAGAAATATGTGGTTTAAAATTATTAACCCGTGTACATTGCACGACAGGGCTGTGCCTTTTGTTCGGTTTCTTTACTACATTCGGTTAATCTATTCGTATCTCTGTCTGCTAACAATGTTATGGGAAAACTTTATAATTGGGATTAACTAAACTTTAGTAATGACTGATTATCATCAGAAGAACAAGTGATTAAATTATAGCCGAAAAAAGTCATGGATCATACGTCAAGGCCAAAGTCAGCTCAAACTGTCTTGATCCGATTTAGCACAAACCTAGAAGAAGGGCTGAAGGTTAGGAATGGATGAAGTGATTACTTCTAGAAAAAAAAAAAAAAAACATTCGAAGGATATTGGCCATACGACACTTTAAAGAGACAGAGATCAAGATTAGAGGACTAGGTCAGCTGATCGATTTTTAACCCAATTTGCACTAGACTTACAGGAAATATGGGGGATTAGACAAAAATGAATTAGTTGCAATTTGAGACGAACTGGTCGATGGTCTGGATCACAGGCCAGGGTCACAGAGCAGTCATTTGTTTGACTTTAGACTGATTGTAGAGCACAGATGTTGCACTCTTTGAATACTCTTTCCTGTCAAGCCCAACTTCTGTGTAGGAATGCAATTAATCCATAATTCTTACTATTATACTACAGATGTTTGAGATGGAAATTATGTTTTTCCAGGTTCTCTGTTCTCAAAAAGGATATGAGACCCTAGGGACTAGTCTTGCATTTTCCAAGGCCAGTTCGCAATAGGCTGATGGGTAAGACTGCAAAATGTTTCACTAATGTACAAAAAAATTCAGATCTACTCAGCAAAGGGAGTTATTCTGTAATGTTAATGTACGAGACAATAACTGAACAAATAGCAAGATGAATCATAGAAAAGCTGTGTGTAAGATCAGAACTGTATGATATGAATTAAGTAGGTTTCTTGAATGACAAATAAAAAAATGAGTGATTTATAGTGCAATAGTTCAAGGTAGCTGAATAGGTAGAGAGGCGGCCTGCAGTCCTAATGGATCCAGGTTCGAATCCCGGCTGAGGTAGGGAACAGTTTAAGGATTTGTATATCGTTAAAATAAAAAAAGCAGACTTTCCTGATCTACCAGAAGACCCGTCGACGTGTAAAATTACCCCGTGCTAATACCAGTACACCAGTCCTGTATGAGACAGCCCTAGAATGTATTCAAAATGGACGGTGGGTGTTAGCGCCGAAGTGGTGGTATGTGGAGATGTAGGAGGCCTTGGGATAGGCCACTGCCCCCGAGAAATAGGCCCTGAAGCCTTTGCCCAGAGTCAGACACATTAAAAAATAATAATAATAAAAAAAAAAGGAACTGGAGGAATATAAGTGGTTATAATAACTGTATTCCTACTGTGACAAGAGGACTGTAGAAAAGAAGGCAAATTTCGCAATAGGAAAGTAGAATGACAACGTATGGAAGCAAGTAAGAGGGCGTATGCACTGGGTTACTAATCGAACATCTGTTTATAGTGGGCTGAGTACTCCCTACCTATTACCCAAAAGAATTTACCGGTACATGCACGCATGGGGCACCGTAACAATATGGCACACCAACATGTAGTAACATTCAGCAACAAAACTACACAACAGTAATTCCTCGGTCCTGTCACCAGAATGAAAACTAGCTCTTGATAAATTTCAGTACCATGTCAACATGCATCCAGTACAAACTGCCTTGCATATCTGCCATATATTTCACTCATACAAGGTGCTCAGCCTTATCAGCCGAAGGACCAGTACTCATATCATGAAATATTTGGCTATATAAGTGAAAAACGAGGTCTCTCTCTCTCTCTCTCTCTCTCTCTCTCTCTCTCTCTCTCTCTCTCTCTCTCTCTCTCTCTCTCTCTCTCTCACTAAAGATTTAGGAGGAATACCGAGCTTTCAAGACATCTTCAGGCTAATACAAGAGTGAGTGTGTGTGGAGCTCACGTAGCCCACTATTATATCTCAGATGCGAACTAGTAAAAAAGTTTTACTCACTATTTGGCATTTGAGATCCCCGAGTGTTTTCCCTTGCTAGAATATATGTTATATAATGCTAGTACATCACACTCATTTGTGATTTATGCAATATATATATATATATATATATATATATATATATATATATATATATATATATATATATATATATATATATATATATATACAGAAACACACGCTAGCATGGTTCCCGGCCTTGCCTGGGTTAAAAAAAAAATACAACCGTCCATATCAACAATGCCTGCAAATGTCGGGGGGCCATCCACCTAGTGGGATGCGATCCCTTCTGTTCCATTTTGCGAACTGGATCCATGTTCCACCTTGGACACACTTCTCAAGGGATGTGTTCCCCATGGACTTACTCCAGTTATAAACACAGTCCACTGTGAATCACCTTCTTATTGCCCACCCACACACTCACCCACCATGCCCATCCATTCACAGACCTATCTTGCCCACCTGCCCACACTCACCCATTCACCCACTCCTCCAGTTTATACATTCACCCACCCACAATATACCACCACAATCACCCATACACCTAACTCACCCAGTCCACCCTGCTGAATCACCTTGTTTTCTTGACGCACCACCCATTATCCCACCTAACCGGCCACCAAAATCCACCATGCGCACAAGATTTAGTGATATTTTACTTGTTGGAGGAAGATAAACACTCTACGGTAATTGGTCTCTAAGTTCCATCATGTTCACCAGATGTGTTCTACTTTGGGGCAGTAGGGGCACCACTTTTGCATCTTTAAACCAAACCATTTATATCCTCATAAAATATTAACCATGTTAAACTTATATGTATTATATGCGAGGAATACTTTGTTACACGTGATTCATATATACGCTGATTAGTGACACTATGGATATAAATACAATGAATATTCCTATTTGGGTCCCCTGGGGGGTACGGAATGCTTTCACGAAATTTAATGCCAAATGTCGCTAGAAAAACTTGAGGGGCATTCAGCGGAGCGCATCTCTCTGACAAGGTCAAATTAATTTCCAAACCACTCTTCATAATGGGTTACGTTTTCTCATCATTGATTAGGGTTTCACGAAATACGTTTTCCCTGAGCCAGAAGTTGCAATACAATCAGGATCGGTTCCAACAGCCAATTGATTTTATCCTGGGACATGGGTTATCTACCCACCAGATTTGGTCGAAATCTCTTTTTTTAGTTTTTGGGTAATTCTGCTTACAGACAAACAAACAAACAAACAGGGATGAAAACATACTCTCCTTGTCGGAGAGAACAAATAACTAGACACTTATCTCAATTATTTTCCTTTCATGGGCACGCTTTCTCGCTTAATGCCGCCCATATTGATTATAAAACATTTGCAATGGTTACACGGTGTGTTGATATAATGATTAAACAAAATGGATTGGGCAATTGCTATCACTGTTAATTTCATCATTACATGATCAAAAGATCGAAATTTCGTTTCCATGTCTTTGATTTTTTTACTATTATTATTCCCGCATTCAGATCATTGGACACAAACCTGCTGGTAAAGTCTGGGTTTAGCGGAATTAATACATGAGTCAACAACCAAGTCATTATAGCGATGTTGCAACTACATTCCACTGTGATGGTCGTTTAATAAGAGGCTTCCAATACTGCGTCTGCTACCTAGGTTGCAAGCCTAACTTGGTCCTGGTCCCGAAACAGTATCTCATTCATGGTTTCACATTGAACTTTGTTTCACTCCTGCTAAAGACAGGCGATTATATTCAGCATAAGTGAAAATAAATTCTTTTTTTGTAGATGAAGACGTGAAAGACAGAGAAGCAGGTAAAATAAACAGAACGAAAGTGAGGGAGTTTCCGAAATATCAGTTCACAGTAACCGGAATTATCTGTTCACATTATAGAGTATTGTAATATTATTACTGCCAGATGATTTTATTCAATCGAAGTGATAATACGACTCTCCCAGACAGGAAGACGTAAGGCATATGAAGACATACTAACAAACACTCTCCAAATAGCTCACTCATGATGTAAACTGTTATTTTATTCTTGTTACTAGCTGATAGTTTTATTAAACTGAGTGTAGAACACGCCTCACCCGTTACACATACATTTTTACTTAATAACTTTAATTACACCCTCGCTCTTGATGATAGAGCGGGTGTTATTTTTAACAGGACTGACTCAAGCTCGTAATGACCTTATTTCATCAAACGTGTGTGTGTGTGTGTGTGTGTGTGTGTGTGTGTGTGTGTGCGCTTCATACCGCGAAGCAAAGGAGTGAGATACCTCTCGCTCAAGAGATCAAGGACGGTGGTTGTATTTGGGAATGGATGGAGGGAGGAGGAGGGGAGGAGGTTTAGAGCTGTGTCCGAACACCAGACTGTTCTTGGTTTCCTGGCCACGGCATCGACAAGGCCTGGATACTTTTTTGTATTGAAGACATTATATAGGCATTAGCATATATCTCATAAACACAATGTACAGGATGTAGTGTCTGCTGAAGACGTACACTGTTTCTAACTAGGAATGTCAATCCAAGAAAGCAAGATGATTCAGTCAGGCTCTGGCTCTGATACCACTCCACCACGGCGTGACAAAAGCTGTGACACTTGATTTTTTTTTTTTTTTTTACGAACCAGGTAAATCCATTATGGGAGGATATATTTCAATCACAACATATGGAGACGCTCATGTTGTGTCTGGGTTAGATTAAAACTGCTCTGTCACTTGCCGAGTTGCGTGGGACTGTGAAATAATCCAAATGTGTTGTGATTGATATATATCCTCCCATAATGGATTTGCCTTGTTCCTCAAAAAAATCAGGTGTCACAGCTTTTATCACGCAGTGGTGGAGTGGTATCAGTGCCTGACTTCTGTCTAAGAGGCCTAGGGTTCGATTCCTAATCTGAGTTGATTTTGCTAAGTCAGCCGTTGACCTAGCACTGTGAGCTTCATCAGTGGCCTGTTGTTTTCAATACAGTAGGATTACTCTTTGTCTGATCCTCAACCTGTCCACTACACTTGGTTAAGATCATTTAAAAATTGGTGAATTGTTTGGTCACACACACACACACACACACACACACACACACACACACACACACACACACACACACACACACACACACACACACACACACACACACGCCTGACCAACTTCATACATTAGATAAATCCCGTTCACATTCCGGTTGATGCTTCATAAAGTGGATTTTTTGTATTTCTTTATATATTTCGAAAGTATAATCCAGTTATTTCAGAATAATATCCAACTAATTACACATTGGAAACCCTTGAAACTGACTGATTGATTGAAAATGTCCCACACCAGACTACCGAAACGTTTTGGTGGTTGGAAAGGGGATGATACTTATCCTGGAACAAAGGAATAAACAAAAGGTCGAAACGAGAGCCTTCGCGCTGGTTTAAAACTCCAGATTGTATTTTTTTTTTTTTTAGCTTTGAATAGTCGTTTGTTTTATCAGTCTACATCAGTCTAGGTGTTCGTACGTCCGTATAAATTTCTGTGTGTGTGTGTGTGTGTGTGTGTGTGTGTGTGTGTGTGTGTGTGTGTGTGTGTGTGTGTGTGTGTGTGTGTGTGTGTGTGTGTGTGTGTGTGTGTGTGTTCGTCCGTCCGTACATGTGCCTGTGTGTGTTCGTCCGTCCGTACATGTGTCTGTGTGTGCCTCTGTCTCTGTCTGTCTGTCTGTCTGTCTGTCTGTCTGTCTGTCTGTCTGTCTCCTCCTCCCATTCCTCTACCTTCTCTACCAGATTCTTCAAGCAAACCAAGAAAGACAGAGGTGGCAGGGCAGTGAGTCCAGACCCTGCCGCTGGAGTCCCTTACAGGCTCGTAAAATTGTCTCTAAAACGGTCACAGTAAAGAAAAAGGGGGCCAGGGGTCGGTTGGCTAGGGTCCCTTGTTACGTATTCCCTGCTGGAGTGGTGTGGGTGAGGGACGGAATGGAGAGTGCGAGAAAAAAAGCGAGAGAAGAAAAGAAGCTTAAGGGTGAATGTGAAAAAGGGAGGGACGAAGAAGGGATCAAAGTGGGCAATGGAATTATGAGAATGGAAGAAAAAGATGAAGGTACGGGAGGGAAAGTAGGAAATCAAGGGAATGCAAGTGACAGGAAGGCGAAGGAAATCTGGGAGTGGGAGAGAAAGTTGGAATGAATGGTATGTGAGTTGCATGGTGAGAAGTAAAGGAAGTGAAGCATGAGAATCGAAGGGAATAGCGAGAAATATAGGTATGGCAGTACGAGGGAGAGATATGAGAAATGTAGGAAATAAATAAATGTGAATGTGAATATAGGTGCGATAGGGAAGTATGGAAGGACGTATAGTGGCGGAAGAGAAAAGGAACGTGAAGGATAAAGATAAAAAGGGCCGAAGTATCTGAGTGGAAGGTAAGGGAGCGGATAGGGGAGTACAAAATTGAATTGCGCTAGTGGTGGGGGAGGGGGAATACTAAATTGATGATATAGGATGGATAGGGAGACATGGGAAAACGAGAGAAAGTACTAGACGAGAGGGGTTAGTGCAGAGGAAAGGGACGGCTAACACAGGGGAAGGGTAGCCATTTAGGGAGGAGGAATGACAGCAAGATAATAGCCGAGATTAACTCTGGTTCTTCTAACCTCTTCAATAAACTGAATCAAATAGCCAGGTGGCAATACCAATAAGATTTAAAGGGATTCATCGTGGTCAAGGAGCAAAGAGAGAAATGTAAAGAAGAAAAGGGTTGGAACAGGAGATGAAAGGAAGATGGGCCTGGAGAAGGAAGAGAGATGCAGGTAAAGAGTGGGAGGGAGAGAGATGTAAAATCAAAGGCAAAAGAAGGAAGGAGTAAATGCGCAATGGCGGGGTTAGAAGAAGCTGCAGTAAGGGCAAGAGAGATAGAATACAGAATGAGAGAGAAGATAAGTCAATACTGCAAGATGGGAATGAAAGAGAGCAGGAAGACACAGAAATGAATGAGAGAGAGAGAGAGAGAGAGAGAGAGAGAGAGAGAGAGAGAGAGAGAGAGAGAGAGAGAGATGAGACTGAGGAAGAAGAAGGAAAAGAAAGAGGTTGTGGGAAGGGGAAGGTTGCGGACAAGAGGGAAGGGGAGGAAATGTGAAAGGTGAAAAGAAGATGCTGGTAAGATAAGACGGAAAATAAGGGAAACTGACACTATCATATGTAGGTAGCCAACAGAGACATCAACTTGAAGGTTAAAAGGAAAAAAAAAAAAAATGGAAGAAAGAGAAAATAAGAAAAAGGATTAGAGGAAAATATAAACAGAAACAGGATACAAAAGAAGGTGGGAGAAATAAGAAAAGTAATTGGGTGGGGAAAAGGAAAGAAGGAAAACGACAAGGGAGAAACACTCTGAAGAGAAGAAAAGGAGGGGAGGACTGGGGGAAGGGGGAGGAGGGGGACAAAGAAGTAGGAACGAAGCAGAGAGGTTTGCGGAGGAAGGGACACAAGGCGTGAGATCGACTGGTAGGAGGCGGGGGGTATGTGGAGCTGGAGGAAAGTGATGTGGGAAGGGGGAAGGAGCGAACTTAGGAAGAGAGGAAATTGCAGGAGAGAAGGGAAAGTTAGAATGAAGAGGGAGAGAGAGAGAGAGAGAGAGAGAGAGGGGGGGGGGAACTGGGAGCAATGGAGAAGAGAAAGGAGAAGAAAGAAGAAAAGAGATTGTGGTATGAGAAAGTGGGTAAAAATATGAAGACAACGGTAAGAGGGCAAGAAAAAAGGAAATGTGAAAAGTGAGTAGACAAACAGAATGGAGGGAGAGAAGATAAGAGACATATGCACACTGCGAGAACAGGAGTAAAGAATGAAATACAAGGACGTAGGTAAAGAGAATGAAAATAAGGGAGGAATAAGAAGAGATAAAGTAGGGGACGGATACAGGAAGGGTCGATAAGAATGAAAGATGAAGTATTAGTAAGAAAGGAAGGAAGGAAGGAAGGAAGGAAGGCAGAATAAGTGAAGTTGAGACAGGAGGAAGGAAGGAATGTGATTTGTAATTAAACTGAACCAAAGGGTAAATGGTTTGTATGGAGACGAAGAAAGTAGGACACAAGGGAAGTGTGAGGAAGAGAGATAAAGGAAAAATTAAAAAAGGAAAATGAGAAGAAAGGAATGGAAGAGGAAGGTGGATGAAAGGCAGCATAAGAGAGGAAGGAATATTATTGTGTGAAACCGCTGTTGTTGTTTTGGCCACAAATACATCTGAAAAGTGAACCCGGTGAACTGCAGAGTAAAGTTGCCTTTCTCCTGCACTCCACCATCTTTAGGGGGAATATATATATATATATATATATATATATATATATATATATATATATATATATATATATATATATATATATATATATATATATATATATATATATATATATATATTTTACGGACAGCAAAGCCATCCGGCTGCATCAGTGCCACCGCGTGAAGTCGTTCCTCTCGTGCAACGTGTGAAAGAAGAATGATGGAGAGAGAGAGAGAGAGAGAGAGAGGAGAAAGGATATACAGTGTATCTATCTATCTATCTATCTATCTATCTATCTATCTATATATATATATATATATATATATAAAATGAATGTTTAAGGAAAACAGGGTAAATAAGGAAAAAGGGAGAGAAAAGGGACTACTGACCAAGAAAGACAAATAGAAAGCAAATGGATAACGAAAGGGATGGAGGGAGTGATGAAGGGAACGAAAAGGGCAAAAGAAAGGCAAGGGAAGGAGAGATGAAAGATAAACAGGGGAATAAGAAGGACTGGAAGGTGACAGAAATTGTAGGTGTGAAAGAAAAGAAATTGGCTGAAGAAAACAGTAAAGGAATGTAAAGAAAGCTAACACGGAACAAGAACGGGCAATCAGAGAATGCAACAACCGTCCCTTATACATGCTTTTGCCTGAAACTCAGTGACACAAATACACACACACACACACACAAAATAGGACAAGATTACATGACGAATGGAAATGATAATTTAGAGACCCATCAATCAAAGTGCAGAAGCTCTGACCTGGCCCAGCGAATTTAATCTTAACCAGATGTTCTCAAAATCAGTCCACATCATCCAGGTCTCAACTTTAACAACTACACTCAGTTGGAGCCAAATCTGATTAAAGCTGTATGAGCTGAACCTGCTGTGTGCCCTGATCATATGACCTAATCAAAACGTAATCATATCATTGCAGCCTCACCAGCAACCCTTGCACACAGTTTGGTCCAAAATGTAACGAAACTGTTGGAGTTTGAATGTTTACACACATACAGAGAGAGAGAGAGAGAGAGAGAGAGAGAGAGAGAGAGAGAGAGAGAGAGAGAGAGAGAGAGAGAGAACAATGCACTCTCTGCAAGGCGTGGGAGTAATCAGAAATGAGGAAACCCAGAGGTGAAAGATGAAGAGGTAGACCAGTGAGGGAGTTCCAAAAGGAAGAAAAATAGGAATGAAACTAATATAATGCAAAAATGAATATGAAAAGGAAGGAATGCAAGTGGGAAAAAGATAGACCTTCCAGTTCATTAATATTATAATAATAATAATTTATTATTATTATTATTATTATTATTATTATTAATATTATTATTATATTAATTAATTCCGTGGTCTATTTTTTTTTCCCAACTGCCGTCCTTTTCACGTTCATTCTTGCCTTAAGCTAGTTTTATTCCCGTTTTTCTTCCTTTTGGAACTCCCTCACTCGTCTTCCTTTTCATCTTTCATCTCTGGGTTGGATGATGGATGGATGGATAATCATCAACATCATCAACATCATCATCATCATCCGGACCTCCTCTTCCACCCTAGGGCAGGGTGAGGAGTAGCAACGTCCAGACAGCCCAAGTTTGCCCAGTCCAATGAGCCACGTTTCCATTCATTCATTCAAGCCCCCAGAATCCTGGCTTTATCTGATACGCCAAAAACTTTCATCATATTCAGTAGCTTCACATAAATGTATCCGATAGAGTCAATCCGGAAGCTGTCAGGTTAAAAAGGGGTGCCAAATCCCTGTTCCTGTACATCTTGACACAACATTCATTCAGCCGGCTCGATCTCTCGTCAGTTCCCTAGCCTCACCGACTTCCATACTTCTCTTCCTCACAAACTCATCCACCATATCCCTCCACCTTCTGCCTGGCCTACCTCGCCTCCTTCCTCCTTCCAATTCGCTCAGATATACCTTTTTCACCACTTTGTTGTTATCCATTCCATCCATATGACCATGCCATCTCAGAACAGTCTCTTAGATTCTGGTGTCCACAGACTACCTCACTCCACATCTTTCACGAATCATATTATTTCGTATCCTATCCACCCTCTGTACTCCACATACATTACTCAGCAGTCCCATCTCACTCTTGACTTTTCATTTTCATCCCAATCATAGTCTCATATCCATATGTTAAAGCTGGCACTAACACTCCTTCATGTAAGCCTCATGCAGCTGCAACACTCAAGCCTCTGTTTCTTATCATGGCCTACATAGCACCAGCTACTTCTCTTCCTTGCGTCACTCTGCTTTCCACTTCTTTTGCACATTTTCCTCTTTTTCTGTCACTGTACCCAGGTATTTGAACTCTCTCACAAAGTCCAGTCTCTCTCCATTCACTGTAACATCACACTAGGAGTCACATTCTCTCTCGATTACCGTCCCTTACTCTTTTCTACATTTACTCTCAAGGCAAGACGCTCACAGACATAAGCAAAACTCTGCGCTAGTCTACCAAGGTCTTGTCCGGTATTTGCAAGTAGTAATGCATCATCAGCATACAACGAATCTGAGATATTCCATCCATTACCATTCATTACCAAAGCCATCCCTCTCTCCATTACTCGTGTTTTTACCTCTCTCATCATCCCACCCATTTATATATGGAACAACCATGGGGACATCACACAACCTTGTCGCACGGCCACAGTGATCGTGAACCATTCACTTACATGCCCATTTACCCTTATTCATGCCTTACTACCATCATAAAAACTTTTGACGGCACATAGCAGCATACCATCTACACCGTACATGCGTAAAACCTTCCACAATCCTTCTCTGTCTGCTTTGTTCTATACTTTTTCCAGATCCATAAACGCCATAAAAACTTTAAGTTCTCACAAGCTTTCTCCATTATCTGTCTCACTGCAAATATGTGATCCACACATCCTCTGCCACTCCTAATACTGTCTAGGACTTCTGATATCTCTCTTACTTTCTCTTTGATAATTCTTCCATATACCTTTCCTACAACACTCAATAAGTTTGTGCCACGATAATTCTTGCACTCACTTCGCTCACATTTACTTTTGTACAGGGGTACAATCACAACCTTTTTTCCACTGTGCTGGCACAATTTCACTTATCCATGCCTTCTTACATATCTTCAACAAGCACTTCATTCCACTCTCTCCACTAATCATGTCTCATACACCTCATCAAACCCAGCTGCTTTCTCGTTTTTTAGCTGCTTCACGGCGTTCTTCACCTGTGCGAGTGTCACCTTTCCTGACACTGCATTCCTTCTCTTCACACCCCCAAAACCAATCATGTTTACAGCGGCTCTGGAGTCTCTATACCCATTCATCAGGCTTTCAAAATATTCTTTCCATCTCGTCCTGACTTCATCCCAAAGGGTTAATAATCTACCACTTACATCCTTCACACTTTCACATTTCCTTCCACTGTCACTTCTACATTTCCGCACCTCTTTCCAGAATAATTTCCTATTTTCACAGTAATTTGCATTCATCATTTACCTCCTTCTTTTTCCTCTTCACTAGCCCCTTTACGTGCTTCTTGCTCTCAGTATATTTAGTTCTTATTTCAACTGAACCCTTGTTCTACAACCACTTAAGCCACTTCTTCCTCTTTTCCTCCACTGCTGTCTTAACCTCTTCATCCCACCATGCCATACCTATCTTTTTTATTGTTACTCTTGCCACATCACAAACCGCTTTAGCATTCCTGACTAAGCAATCCCTATATGCATTCCACAGGCTGTCCAGATCCATTTCATTCCAGTTCAGTGATTCCAGCTTCTCCCCTACTATGGTTCTAGATTCATCTGCCATTTCTTTCATCCTCAGCGTCTCGACTTTCAGTCTTTCTCTCTGACTGCTCCTCTCTCCTGGTTCACCTAACTCCTCTCAGCTTGATCTTGCATACCGCACTCTTATGATCTGACAGACCTCCACATCGTCCTCTCATGGCCCTCGTATCAGCAACTATTCCCAGCATCGATCTCTCTACGAGCACGTAAACACGAACCCCATTCCATCTATACCATGTATATTTATGTGCATCTTTGTGTTTGAAATACGAGTTACAAATGCAGAACCTCCTTTCCTAACATAGCCTTCAGTCTCTTCCTATTATAATTTTCTCCTGGTACTCCATCACTACCCGGTATTTCATCCTCAGGGGCAGTGCCTATTCTTCCATTCATATCGCCCATTACGATCACTTTATAGTTCTTGGGCATTTCTCCCACTGTTTCATCCAACTCGTCCCAAAACATGTCTTTCGCTCTCCCATTCCTGTCATCACACGGTGCAAACGCTACAATGACCGCCACTTTCACCTTCTCAAATTTGAACTTGACATACATATATCTCCAGCTGACACATTTGTAATTTCTCAATCCACTCTGCCACACTTCATTCATCCCTAAAACTCCTTCCTTGCATCTTCCTTGCCCATTCATTCCCAATCTCACACATTTCACACCCTCCCACTCCTCCACGCCACACCCTTTTATCTTTGTTTCACACAATGCCATCACGGCATACTTCTCACTCTTGACTTCCACCCTCTTGCTGTCCTCATTCACACCTCTCACATTGCACATGGCCATGCAAATCTGCCCATTTGATTGGGGCCCTCGGCAGGGATTGTGCCCTCTGGGGCTCTCCGAAACGTTTGCCATGATTAAGTGATTTTAGATAGGGGAATCTGAGGGACACTTATCCCGGCCAAAAACTCAGGTTATATGGTTACCACCCAGCGTAGTAAGTGGTTTCCGGGGCACTGGAAATAATAATAATAATAATAATAATAATTATTATTATTATTATTATTATTATTATTATAATTATTATTATTATTATTATTATTATTATTATTAAGGCATATAGTGAATGGCTAGCGAATAGAGGTAGGGGAGAAGATTAGAGAGAGAGAGAAGAGAGAGGTACATGTGAGCAGGAGAAGGGAACAGAAGAGATTGGTAAAGGGGAGTAAGAAGAAAGTGGATGAAGAGTTTGGGAGGAATCTGAGTGTGAAATGGAGGGAGAGTAAGAAATTGTTTTAGAAGGAGGTAAAGAAAGTAAGGCAGTGTGAAAGGGGTAATAGTGGGGGAGTGAAAGATAGGAATAATAGATTGTTGGTGGAGAAGAGAGAGAAAATGAGGAGATGGAAGGAGCACTTTGAGGATTTGTTGAATGTAGAGAATGAGAGCAGTGTGAGTATAAGTGGTTGGGGAATGGCTGGGAGAAGAAGAGATGAGAGGAGGGAGGAAGAGATCAGTAGGGCGGAAGTAGTTGAAGTAATGAAGAAGATGAAGATGGGAAAGGCCCCAGGAACTGATGGAATGTGTGGTGAAATGCTTAGGTATGGGGGTGAGATTGTAGTGGAGTGGATATGGAAGTTATACAGTTTGGCTTGGGAAGAGGGAAGAGTTCCGGAGGACTGGATGTCAGGTATAACTGTTCCTTTATACAATGGAAAAGGGGAGAGAGATGTATGTGGTAACCACAGGGGTATTTGCCTTCTAAGTGTGACTGGAAAAATATATGGTAGAATACTCATTGATAGGGTTAGGCATATAACAGAGGGGCTAGTTGGAGAAGAACAAGGAGTATTTAGGAAGGGAAATTGGTGTGTAGGTCAGATATTTGTTCTAAGATGCTTAGTGGAGAAGTATCTAGAGAAGGGAAAGAAAGTGTATGCTGCCTTCATGGATTTGGAGAAAGCTTATGACAGAACTGATAGACAAGGTATGTGGAATATACTGAGAATATATGGAGTGGAGGGGAAATTGTTGAGTGCTGTGAAGAGTATGTACGAAGGAGCTAGGGCTATGGTGCGAGTGGTTGGTGAGCTGATTGAGTTCTTTGATCTCAATGTGGGACTGAAACAGGGTTGTGTGATGTCTCCATGGCTGTTTAATATATACATGGATGGAGTTGTAAAGGAGGTGCAAGGTAGGGCAGTGGATGTGGGGGTGGCTCTAATGAATGAGGATGAGATTTGGAAGATTCCGGTGTTGTTGTTTGCTGATGATACAGTATTGTTGTGTGAAGATGAATGGGACTTGCAAGGTTGGGTGAATGAATTTGGGACAGTGTGTAGGAAGAGGTATCTGAAAGTTACTATACACAAGAGTAAAGTTATGGCGTTTGAGAGGAATGAAGTCACAGAATGCACAGTGAGGTTGTATGGTGAGGGTATAGAGAATGTGGGTGCATTCAATTACTTGGGTAGTGTGATGCGTAAGGATGGAACTTTGGGGGATGAAGTGCTTGAAACGGTACAGCAGGGAAGGAAGGTTGCTGGTTCACTGAAAGCAGTGATGAGAAATAGGGAGGTGAGTATGGAAGTTATGAAGTCACTGTATGATAGTACTGTGATCCCTACCCTGGCGTATGGAAGCGAGGCATGGACCTTGCAAGAGGGGAACACGTCAAGAGTGAGAGCAGTGAAAATGAGTTATTTGAGAGGAGCATGTGGAGTGACATGGAGGGACAGGTTGATTAATGAAGAAGTGAAAGAACGCTGTGGGGTGGAAATGAATGTGGTTGAGAAGATTAGGAGAAATACACTCAGGTGGTTTGGACATGTGGAGGGAATGGAGAATGATAGACTGACTTAGAAGGTGTATGTAGGTGAGGTGGCGGGAGGGAGAGGGAGGGGAAGACCGAGGATTAGGTGGAGGGATGAAGTTGAGAGGAATATGAGGGAGGGGGGAGTGAGTTGGGGGGAGGATAGGCAAATGGTGGGTGACAGAGCGACTTAGAGGCGTTTTGTCTGCGGCCACCCTTTGCGGGATTATGGCGTCGGGCTATAGATAGATAGATAGATTATTGTTATTATTACTATTATTATAATTATTATTTATACTATCATCATTATGATGATGATGATTATTATTATAACTGTTATTATTATTATTTATCAGCACCAGCATCATCATCCTTACTTTTTCTCTGCCTAATTAATCAGATATGACACACATTAGAGGCGAAGGAGGAGAAGGGCCAATACCAGGGTCAGAGGAAAGAAGGGAAAAAAGTCATAAACCCATATGGAAAGATACACAGTGGAGCTGTGTAAACAACAGGAGTTGCCTGAAGTAAAATAAACGCATCCTTTACTATTATTTAGCGAACATAATTAATAACGTGGGATTAAGGGTACTCACTTTAACACACACACACACACACACACACACACACACACACATACCGTATGTACGTATGCATAGAGATCGATATATTTATACTGTTTATCCATATCTACATCTCTCTATCTCTCTATCTATCTGTCTATGCTTAAAGACAGGGACCGATATATAGTCTACATTTATCTATTTATATATCTATATCTATCCTTATGTATCTATTTATCTATCTATATACTCTTGTATATCTAAAGTCATTATATGTAGACTTAGGATGGTGAAAAGAGTTGAAAAGATAACAAAGAATAGTTTGCCGCAAAGACAATAGTGCCAACAGCTAACTTTTCAATGGACACAAATGAAATATCTGAGATAACAGCGGAAGACGTATACATTTGCCATAAAAGTATGAGAAGTGGGAAGGCCCATGGAGAAGATGAAATAATAGCAGATTTCCTCCCGGTTGCAGCAGCAGAACTACAAAACAGGGTTGCCCAATTATTTACTCCGTGTGTAAAGATGAAGGAAATTCCCATAACTTAGTGTAATGCAATAGTTATTTTGTCTTTAAAAAAGGCGACTCAAAGATCTTAATAACCATCGACCCGTTAGCTTATTACCTTTTTTTTTTTTTTTCCAAACACCTCTCTCAAATCCTTACAAACAGAATAACAAGAGATTTGGAAAAAAGCTAACCTCGTGAACTGGCAGGATTCCGAAGCGGTTATTCGAATAATCATCATCTACACACAATTAATCAGTTAACTGAGAATACTACAGAATATATTATACCACTGTGCTTAGTTTTTGTTGATTACAAAAAGACTTTCGACTCAGTGGAGCACATAGCAATTGCAAATTCACTGCGGAAAAAAGGATTCAATGAGAACATTGTATTACTGCTCGAAAACACAAAGAGGGAACAGCTACAATTATATTATATAAAGACTGAAAAAATTACAGTTGAGAGGGGCTTGCATCACGGAGATACAATTTCACCAAAATTATTTACAGCATGCCTAGAAAGTGTTTTCAGATAGCTAGACTGGGAGAACAAAGGAGTAAACATAGGTGAAGCAAACCCAAACTATGTAAGATTTGCAGCTAACATATTCCCAATCTCAGAAATAGCAGACACTGTAAAAAAAAAATGTAAAATGACCAAAACTGAGAATGTTTCAAAGAGTAGGACTAAACGTGGACCGGAGTAAAACCATTGTTAATCTAAATACACCAAAGAGCATCATCAAAATAAGAGAAGATATTCTTGAAGAAGTCGAGGAGTACAATTACTTGGAACAATTACTAAAACTAATGAATGGCCATGATAACGAAGTAAAAAGACGCATTACAATATCTTTTTCTTTATCCAAAGAAGAAGGAACCAAAGGCCAGAGGCCTGCAAATTGTTTCACCAAGAAAAAAATTAATAAAACAGAGAGCCAAACTCAAGATCAGTTCATTTTGAGATACCTGGACACACTGCGTTTGAAAGACTGGAGATCATAGGCAGTAGAAAATACAGAGAGAGGGAAACAGTTCCAGGGCTGACATGTTGCATACAAGAAGGCCTGGGAGTAACGGTTCATTCTTGCATTAGAGAGTTAGACAGAAAATGGATGAGAGTTTGTTGCTAGACGGGTGTTACGCACTTGCCACAGTGGTAGAGGGATGCAAGCAGACAGTTCATAGGAGCAGTGACCACTGAAGTAGCGATAGAAAAGTGATAAAGATGTAACAGTGCGATGAAGAGACAGGGTGAAGGGAACCAGTAGGAGGATAGTTAATGAGACGAAAAACGTTTAACCCCAACCTTGTTGAGAAGAGCTGTATGTGTGAAGCCTCTGAACACATGAGAGTTGTACTCTAAACAGAGGCAAATAAACCCGTGTACAGAATCAACTACTGCGCACGAGTAAAGAAAGCATGGAGTCGGCTTAGCACACATAAATCTTTGAAACAGATTTTACAACGGAAGTAATATGTTCTTTCCAAGATGAATCCCCCCAAAATGAAGCCCCAGGTATGTTTAACAATGATGCAGGATTGAGCTGGATATTGTTAAACATTGGAGGGTACTCCTGTGGAAGATTTTGTGGGGTTAATTTATGTAAGAACTGAGTTTTGATGCATTAAAAAGGGCAAAATTATTTTTACCCCAATTAAAGATATGAGACAAGTCAAACATTAGGTGTGCCATAGCCTCATCCTTTGACTGCTGAAGTAACTGCTAAGATGGACGCTACGGGAAGCAAAAGGAAAGGTGAAGGGTGGAGTCATCAGTATATATATGGATAGGGTTAGATGTACAGTACAGCTTAGAAAGTCATAAATGAATATGAGGCAGAGAACTGACGATAGGACAGAGCCCTGAGGAACACCGCTGTTGATAGCTCTAGGAGAAGAACGGTAGCCGTCTACAGGAACAGCTATGGAACGACCAGAAAGGAAGCTAGAGATGAAGGCACAGATAGAAGGATAGAAACCATAAGAAGGCAGTTTTGAAATTAAAGATGTATGACAGGCTCGATCGACAACCTTTGAGACGTCAAGTGCAATGGCAAAGATTTCGCAGAAGTCTCGAAATGAGGATGACAAGGAGTCTGAAAGGTAGATGAGAAGATCGCCAGTATTATGCGATAGTTAGAGGGCTGGGAATGGTCACCCCATCTTTGGGACAGGCTAAATGAGAGCAAACCTCCAGCAAGAAGGAAAGGTGGAAGTTGATAGACAAAGGTGAAAGAGTTTACCTAGGCAGGGTGAATGCACAGAAGCACAGTTCTGAGGACAACAGGAGGGACCCCATCGAGCCCATATGCCTTGTTAGTTTTGAGTCCAGTGATGGCAGAAAATACATTAACTGAAGAAATTTTAATGTCAGCCTTGACGAAGTCAGAGGGGCGAAGTGATGGAGGAACAGCACTGGAATCTTTAAGGATGGAATTGAAGGAGAAAGTCTGAGCAACGAGTTCTGCCCTTTCAGTAGGAAAATAGCTACAGAGCCATCAGAGAGGAAAAGAGGAGGCAAGGATGGTGAAGTAAATTGTTAGAAAGGTTTTTTGGCAAAGATGGCAGAGCATAGGAAGAATGAAATTATTTTTTAGCAGAGCGAAGAATAGACTTTGCTCGATTTCGAGCTGAAATATAAAAGAGGTGAGGTTCAGGATTTGGTTGACTCTGGTACCTTTTGTAGACCTTCTCCCTGTTGTGGATAGTAGCAGAACAAGCATGATTAAACCATGTTATTTTCTTTTTTTTATTACAGCATTACAGTAGTCAAAGGATATGAGAAAGGAACGTATGCTTCCATGCATTCATGGATAGCAAGCTTTCGGTAGACGTAGAAACATCATGAAAATGAGCGAGCCAATATGCATGAAACGAAAAATATCAAACGATTGACTAATCCCAGCTATGAAATACGATTGTGAGACATGGAAGCTGACAGAATCGATGGAAAACCGCCTATTCCGTTCTCAGAGAGCAATGGAAAGATCATTGTTGGGGATATCTTTTAGAGACCGTTAAAGACCAACTTGGGTGATAAAGCAGATTAAAGTCGTAGATATTATAGAAGTTATCTAAGAACAGGAACGGAAGTGGGCAGGTCATGTAGCAAGAACAAGGGATAACTGATGGAATAAGAGGCCAACTGACCTGATCTCAAGAGACTGTACTGTAAGCGTAGCAGAAAAAGGCCAGACAGGAGAGATAAGTTGGAGAAGTTTGCAGGCAAAACGTGACGGAGATTTGCTGAGGCAAGGAATTTGTGGAAAATGTTTAAGGAAGCCTTTGTTCAGAAGTGAATCTGCAATGGATGGTGATAATGACGATCATGATGCTAATGTTACACACACATACACACACACACACACACACAATCATATATATATATATATATATATATATATATATATATATATATATATATATATACACGAAATATTGCCCAATCCTGACTCCCAAGCTGCGACGTCTCCTCCTTGTGTAAATAACTTATTTTCCATTAGAATACTGCTGGGGAGGTTGATAGCAGCAAATGCACCCTTTCTTTTATTGGGTCTAGCTATTGTTTGTTATGCTTTCTGAGTGCCTCTTGGTTTCATATAGTCTCCTATTGTGGATGTGGACTGCCCAGTTTTGCTTTTCTGTTCTTTCTCTCCCTATTCTTACTTCCCTCTGTTCCTTAATTTGTCTTTGGTTTTACCGTTCCATTCACATTTCTTTCTCTCCCTTCTCCATAGCCTCTTCTCCCTGGTTTTGTCTTTTCCTTCCCTTGTCCATGAAGTTTAAACAATCTCTTTCTTCATAGTCTTCTCTCTCTCTCTCTCTCTCTCTCTCTCTCTCTCTCTAAGCCATCCCCTCCAGTACTTCTGATCCACTTCGTCCCTCACACACAAATCACCCGAGGAAAACCTGGGAACGTTTGACTTGTCCTTGTTACAACGATACTTCAGGCGATATCAGATACAGTGCATAAAAAACGGACTAAACAGGGATCCATAGACGGGACAAAAATCACTAACACTCTATCCCCAAGCAATGGCCTGCATCTGGAGATAACAGAGTAAGTCTGTCACTGCACAATACTTCTTTGTTTACAATACTGTAGATGAATGAAACTAACTCTCAAAATTTACTGGAGAATCAGACACTATGCAGCAAACACATCCAAACTGCTGTGTGATCACGTTCTACCACTAACTGCTGTATAACAGGAAGGGTAATCATTGATCGACCATGGCCATTGTAACTCTTATGTTTTTGAACTTTTCCTTTTTAATGAGAATGAAAGAACAAATTGTGAGTTACGCGGCAGATTATAAGAATAACGAAGAAAATCTTTTCATTTTGAGGAGCCTGGATGCATTGCATTTGAGAGACAAAAAGTAGTTGACAAAGAGAGAGATGGGCTAAGGAAGATTATGCCAGAGCTGGCCAGTTGTGTACATGAAAGAATTAGAATACCGGTATTTTCTTGCATTAGAAAATTGGACTGAAAAGCAACCAAAGTGGAAGAAAAAAGGGATGCTACGTAACTGCATTCAAGAACGGAGCATGCAAATGCGGTGCTTCAGAAGTTTCATGCGTAACAAAAATGACAGTGCCTTTCTTACACTTCTTACACTGCAGTAATGAAATGAGAGAGAGAGAGAGAGAGAGACAGAGAGAGAGAGAGAGAGACAGAGAGAGTTATGATGGCTGGAGCCACCATGACGTGTTTTTGTAACAGTTAACTTAAAGTACACCGTCCTGCTGAATTATGCCGACAGGTGATGAAAGCAAAAAAATATTGCTCTCTCTGAGATCACTAAAACATCATGATCCTTTAGATTAAAATTATTTTAACGATAATTTTATATTCACGCAACTATCTTTGATGCAGTTACACGATTGTATGAGTTCAGCCTCATTACAACGCTCTACCTCACTTACAGAATTTCCATCGGTGTTATTCCCTTCCAACAAGGCTATATGTTTTTCTCTGATATCCTGCAAGGACCATGGCTGATATGATCGGAGCGTTTGCGAAAAATGATCTGGGTTTAGTTTTGCTTTCAACTTCTTTGACAGCCGACAAAGTTTTCTAACAATACAATCGTGAATCAAGCTAGTAGGGACGGCGAGGTCTGTGTTTTGTGTAGTTATGATTCTGCTAAAAGTCTCTTTCCATTCATCTATTTCCATGTAACTCTGTCATCTGCCAGTAAAGTCCCTCCACCCTCACGACTCTTATTCCTATGCCTCTCCACAAAATCTCTCCATCTTTTCCTCCGTTATAGTAGCTCTTAAAACCTCCCAACCGCAGTCCTCAGCTATTACTATCTTCTCATCCCATCTCTCTCTCTCTCTCTCCTACTTAACATATCTCTGCCCTCCCTTCCCCTACCTTACCTCACATGTCCGTCAACCTCATCTCACATATCCCTGTTCTCCACTACGTCACCTCTCAAGTCCCTGCCCTCCAGTAACCTCTTCTCACAAGTCCCCGTCCTCCATTCCATCTCATTTGTCGCTGCCCTCAACTACCTTATCTCACATGTCCCTGCCTCCAACTACCTCATTTAGTAAGCTGCTGCCATCCCCTACCTCACCTTACACGTCCATGTCCTCCACTAAGTCACCTTACATGACCCTGTCCTCTACTGCCTAACCTTACGTGTCCCTGAAACCCACTGTATCACGGAACCTGTCCATACACCTGTGTGGTGACACGCCACATTTATTCCCTGTTTGATTTTGTGTTCACTTCATTCACTTACCTTATACACAACACTATCTAATTCTCTGGTACGGCGACGTTCAGCATCTAGTATGGAAGTTAAACTTGCCAGATTTGGAAATACCAACGTGGGATTTACCTCGCTTTTCACCTACGGGTGTAGGCTAACGTAGTATAGAATGAAGCCTTTTATACAAAACTCACAGATAAGCACATGACACGCACAGTCTCAGTCAAATACTCACGAACACAAGAACTCATCTCCAGTACACTCACGCTCACCTCCCACTTTGCCGAATTATCTATGTAAAGAATTCGTCTGATATGATTATATAAAAAATGGTGAAACTGAATACAGTCACCGAGTTTTACGATGTTCTCGCGTGATAAAGAAAATGACCCTAAACCCCCTTTATAACTGTTCCCTCCTGTCGTACTCTTCCCATTTCAACATCACCCTACTCTTCCTTGTTAATTCCCTGCCGCACCTTGTTTTCTAATGCTTCACATTTTCCTTCCCTGCCTCATTTGGCTTCCCATGTCTCACCTTTTCTCCCAGCCTCACCTTGTCTTCCCCTGCGCCACCTTGTTCTCCCCCGCCTCACCTTGTCACCCCTACCTCCATTTCTCCTCTCCTGCCTCGCCTAGACCCTCCCCCCGACACATCATCTTTTCTCCCTGCCACACCTTATCCTCCTCTGCTTGTCCTTCCCTGTCTCAGTTTATCTTCCACTACCTCATTTCTCCTCCACTGCTTTACCTTGACCGCCCATACATCACCTTGTCTCCCTGCCTCACCTTGTCCTTCTCTGCTTCGCTTTGACCGTTCATAGCCGAACCTGTCTCTCTGCCTCACCTGGTTCCCCCTGCCTCACCTTGACTGTCCATGCCTCACCATGTGTCTCTTCCTCACCTTGTCCTCCAGCCCCTCACTTGTCATTCTCCGCCTCAGTTTGCCCTCTCTTGTCCCACCTTGTCTTCCTCGTCTTCATCTTGTTCTCCCTTACCTCACATTGTCCACCTCTGCCTCAACTTGTCCTCACTTGTCTCCCCTTGTCTTTCTTTGCCCTTGTCGTTCCCCTTCACCACTTGTCTTCTGCCTCATCTTGTGCTAGCGTGTTTCATCTTGTCCTGCTCTGTCACATCTTATCCTGTCTCGTCTCACCTTGACCTTTCGTGTTGCACCTTACGTATCTCTGCACGCTCTGTATCACACCACACCTACTTGCCCTCCCCCACCTCTACCTTTCTCTGCTTTTTCGTAGCCTTGCCTGCCTTCTAGTATCTCACCATACAGTTTCCTGTCCCACTCTACCCTCCTTGTCTCGCCTACGTTTTCCTGTCCTCCTATGTCTTACTTTACACTTCTTGCCCTCCATCCGCCAACCTACATCTCCCAGTCCTTCCTTGCCTCACCCTGCATGCCCTTGCCCTCCCTCACCCAGTCCTCCCTTGCCTCATCCTACACCTTTCTGCCCTCTCTTGACTCGCTTTACCCTTCCCATCCTCCCCTACCTAACCCTACGATTCACTGCCCTTTCATGCCAAATCCTACAACATTATGCCTTCCCATTGCCCTCATCTGTCTCAGTCTACCCCTCATCTCTCGATCCTGGTTAACCCTACCTTCCACTGTCCTCTCTTGCTTAGCCTAACCTTACATATCCATGCTCTCCCCTACATCACCCTACCTCTCCGTGTCCTTCTATGTCTCACACTACGTCTACCTGCCTATTCTCGTCCCACCCTTCATGTCTCTGCCCTGCTCTTGCCAGCCCCTGCCTCACTCTACCTCTCACTTTTTTTTCCCCTGCTACACCCAACCGCACACTCCCTCTCTTGTCTCTCTTTCCTGCCTCCTCTTTCCGTTTTTTGTCCTCCCTTTCCTCAGCTTACCCCTCCGGCTCCAGCTTGTCTCGCCTTACATGTCCCTGCCCTAGTCCTGTTCTCTTCTGTCTTACCTACATCACCATGCTCTCCCATTCCCCGCTTCAAGACATGTTCGTGTGGCAGATCGTTCTGGGGAATGGCTGAACTACCTGACCCTGAGCCTGTCACTCCAGTGTTTCACGTCTCTTACCCTCTGCTATTCTCCTCTTCCTCCTGTCTCGCCTTCCCTCTCCTCTGTCCTGTTCTACTTGCTTTTTGTTTCACGCTACCTCTTCTTTGCCTAAATATACTTTGACTTTGGCTCAGTCTGTCTGTCTGTCTGTATGTATCTCTCTCTCTCTCTCTCTCTCTCTCTCTCTCTCTCTCTCTCTCTCTCTCAGCCTTACTTTATATCTCCACTACACCACTTCATCTCTCCTACCTTTATCAGCCTATCCTCTGTCTCATCCAGCTTATCCCCTGCATCACTGTGCCTCTCCGCTGCTTTGTTCCTGTCTTCCCTGCCTGAGTGTTGTGTAGCATTATATGTGAGAAACGTAGAGAAGACAAAGGTGACGTTTAATCATAAACCTACAACAGCGTACTAGCTTCGTCGGTCTCCCTCCTTCCTTTTTACACATCCTGCATTAGCTCACCCCTTGACCACCTCAATCCTCTCTTTGCTCTTCCTGAAAAATTTTGCTCCTGCTTAACATTCTGCCTTCCCTTACCTCCCACCCATCATTACTTTTCGTTGTTTCTTCAACAAAACTCTTTCTTAATCTTACCCTTGCTGGGTTTTCATGCTCCCCTACCTTCCATTACGTCCCAAGGAAAACACCTCTTGCTTATCTCTCTGCCACTCGCGAAACCTCAAAGTCCTCAAGAGGTCCTTGCACCATTTCTTCCCTCTCATCACCTCCTTTGCAAACACATGACTAATGCTTACCTCCGTATTTTTTTTCTTACCTCCCCACTTTCAAATTCCTCCTACTGCATGCCTCTCCACTTCATCTTCCCTTGCTTATACCTCCCTAACCCCCTTTAAAGTACTCTGCTTACAACTTACCAACGCTAGCTTTTACCTGTTTTTTTTTTTCTGCCTCTATCAGCATTCCACTCCTCCTTTTTTAACCTCCCTACCTCTCTCTTTATTTTACCTCGCATCCCTTACCACTTCATTGCACCGTATCTGTTTATATTTCCCCTACCTCTCTCCTACACTCTTACCACTCCCCTACCTCTCCCATTCTCCCCTTACCATTCTCCTACGTCTCCCCTGCCCCTGTACTACTTCTCAATCTCTCCCCTGCACCTAATTCTCCTCTTCTCCCCTATCTCTCCGCTACAGTATATCTCTTGCCCTCCTACCTATCTCCTATATTACTTCTGTTTCCCTGCCTCTCATCTGTTCCAACTTTTCTCCCGCATACATCTACCTCACGTCCAAGCAATGAGGCGGGGTTGAAGGCTCTATGAAGATGACAATAAGGGATCGTTCATCTCTAAAAGCAACTTCCTCCAGGCCCCCTTACCTCTCTTTCTACTTTTCATTCTGCCCTTTGACTCATCCTAACTGTCTCAGTCTCACCAGACTTCCTCTGTAGCATCATACCTCCTCCATTAACACCCTGTCTTCCTCATTATCACCCACAACACTCAGTATCACCTTGCATCCCAGTCTCTCTGGATTGATCTTGGAAAGATAATATTAAATCTCTTGTAAAAGCTGCTTCTAAGAGATTAGGTGTGCTAAGCCGAGTCCGTACCTTCTTTACAGCTCCACAGATGTTGACTTTATACACGGGTTTAATTTGCCCCTGTGTAGAGTACAACTTTCATGTGTGGGGAGGCTCCCCACATACAGCTCTACCCAACAAGGTGGAGTCAAAGACTTTTCGTCTCATTAACTGTCCTCCTCTTATTGGCTCCGTTCAACTTCTGTCTCTTCACCTCGCTGTTACATCTTTATCTCTTTCTATCGCTACTTCAATGGTCACCGCTCCTCTGAACAAGCTGCTTGCACCCCTCCACCACTACGACGGGCGCATAGCACCCGTCTAGCAACAAACTCTCATTCCCTTACTGTCCAACTCTCTAATGCAAGAGTTAACCGTTACTCCCTTTGGCTCTCTGTTTTACTGTTTTTCTTTATTCTTGGAAGGAACAGTTTGCGGGCTCCTGGCCTTTTGTTCCATCTTCCTTCCGTAAAAAAAAAAAAAAAAAAGCATCACCATACGTCACTCAGTATCACTTCACCTACACCTCAGTATCACCCTGACTCCACAAACATAACTCAATGCTCCCCAGCATAATTCTTTTTTTTTTCTCAGTCACCCTGCCTCCCTCAGTATCATTCTACATCCCTCAACATCACCCTGTCTCTTTCAGCATCTCTCTATGGCCTTGAGTGTCAAATTACCTTCTTCACTATCACTGTAATTTCACTCAGCATCATCCATCCTCTCAGCATCATCCTACCTCCCTGTGCACCACACTATCTTGCTAATTCTCTCCATACCTCCTTCGTCTTAAACTATATTCTTCACTATCACCCGGCTGTCATGAAATCGTCCTACCTCCCTGTGCCTCAACTTACTGTACCATTCTTTGCCTCATTCTACGTGTCTTTTCCTCATCTTACCTCCCCCTTTCTACTTGTTTCTGTCTCATCCTACCTCCGTCTCTCTCAACATACCTCAGTCCTTCTTACCCTACATTTTTGGCCACATCCTACTGTCTCTACCTCCTTCTGCTACATTCTACCCCTCTTTGCCTCACCCAACCTCCTTTTGCCTCATCCTACAGCGTCTGTCTCATTCCTTCTCCCTCTATCTCATCCTACCTCCCTTTACCTCTACCTACTACCCTGTACATCATGCTACCGGCTCTGCCTCATCCTTCCTCCACCAATCTCATCTTACCTTCCTCTCCTTCATCTTCCTTCCCTAGGCCTCACCCTACCTTACTCTTCCACACCATACTTACCTCAGCCTCACCTTGCATCCATCTAATTAACCCTAGTTCTCCGTGCCTCATCCTACCTTCCCCAGTCTCACCTTATCTCCCCTTGCTTCACCATCCTCTCTCTGCTGGTAATGTTTTGTAAACCCAACAATCTGAAGAAAATTAATATGCAGGAGTGGAGACGAAATATTAAAAAAAAATTCTCTTTCTCCCTGTCTTCCTCCCCACTACCTAGTTCTCACGTTTCCCTCCCTGCTCCCCGTTCTTTCTCGTCCTCTTGTTTCAGCACTATCCTTTCTTTCCTGTCTTTGTCGTTTATCTCTCTCTTTCCTCCCATCCTTTCCCTGTACCTTAATTACTTCCGTGCCCCTTACCTTTGTCGTCTAATTATTGGGATTGTGTTGTATTAAACAGTTTCAACAAGGTAGCAGTTTGGATGTTTGACATAAGAAGAAAGAAAACCTCAATTCTTTCAATCTCCATCTATTCATCATCTGCCCTCTGTGTCCCCTATACCCTTGCTTTACTAACATCGGAGAGTAGCAATGCTGAGTTCTCTACAGATGGCAGTACAGGATCAACCATAAACTAATTTTTCTAGTCTCCCTTTCATCCCAGATCAACCTTTGTCCCTTCTCTGTTCCGTATGTTATATATCCATTATCACAATACATCTCTCTGCTCTAGCCTGCCTGAACGCCAGAACTATGCCGTAAAGCACATAGGCTAGGGGATATTGCAGGACTGAAGAGCATGATCGTAAAAAATATATCTTGCTGCTTGTTATCCCTCCTTCCATTTTCCGCAATTCCACTCCTCGCCATGTCTCCCTCTGTTTCTCCTCACTCTCCTTTCTCTTCCCAATCACCTGTCCCTGCTTCTTCTCATATATCTCCTCAGCTCTCCTTCTCTTCCTTCCTAGATACCTGTCTCTTTCCCGCCTCCCACCTCTCTTCCTAATTACCTGTTTCCCATCCCCTATTTCTCCCCCTCCTCTCCATCTCGTCAAGTCGCCAGTCCTCCCTTTCTTACCGTCAGGGTAGTGCCGCAGTGCAGAGAGGTCCTTGAAGATGGCAGCACAGGACCGTCTCACTGTTGTCCCCGCTTCAGTAGCAGGCCAGCAGTACAGGGTGTCCCAGGTGGCGTTACAGTACACACCTGCAACGGAGATTGATGCACTGTATGAGATTAACACCTGTCTCGAAGATACACATGTGTAATCTGAACATGTATGAGAGATAACTGTAAAATAATAACAAGAAGCGGTTCCAAGGCACAGCAAACCCGTCCCTGGCAGTCATTTTAGTACTGACATATAAACACAACAGAATATCTAGTCAAAGACGTCATATATCAAATTTGGAGTAAATCGGATGAAAATTGGAGATTTTATGCCCATCTGAAATTTTTGACTCGACCCACCTGACATTGACTCCCCTACCGCTAGTTGGGGGGTGACCCCCCCTGATGTAATGAGGCATGTTATAGGATGCAGATGATGAATTTGAAAGGAGTTATGGGGAAAAAAAAAGATTTTTAAATTTTTTTGGGATGCCTACAGCCTGGGCCTAGGCCCACTTTGGCCCAAAATTTATTCAGATGATCAGGTCATGGCCGATCATCCCTGTAAAATGAGTCAAAATCACACCAGCAGTCCTCGCGTAAAGTTGTTACCAGACAGAGAGACAAATAGACAAATCAAGTTAAAACAATACCTGTCCCCGAGTCCCTCCGGGGCAGGGACGGGTAACAAACCTAAGACAGATACACACCAGTGATAGATGCACTTGTAATAAAGATCCACAATTATGACGCATACCTGCAACTAAAAAGCACTCTCAAGAGACACACCTGTTATAGACAAATGCATATAATTTTGATGGTAGATGTGTAACAGAGGAATCACACAAACAAAACAAAATATGCTGTTTAAATAGACATACGCACAATAAAGCATACACACGTAAAAAGATGTTGTTGGTATGTATCTTGGCTGTAGTGAGGAATGATGACGGGTACTCTTAGTTATGGTGATAGGTAAAGAAAGATGGTACTGGTGTTTGTAGTCACTGTTGGTGGGGAAAAATGTCTCATTGTACTAGCGTCCCTGAGTGGTGCTCATAGGTGAAAGGCTGTAGTATGATAGTTGTGGAAGAATGTAGTGACTGGTCTTGGTGATGAAAAGGTTGGGGGATTATGACAGCTATAATGCATATTCTGAAATGTATACTGTACTAATTATGATCCTTGGTGTTTAAATGATACTACATCAGCACATAAATCTACCTCCAGCTATAACCTCTAGGGTACATACTTCCACTCACCCATCTTGGACCTGTGTTTCCCTTGGGGCAATTTTCACCCTTGAACCCAGCTTCCCCCACAGAACGATTTTCTCAATGAATCTGTTTTCCTCATGGACCTATTTCTCCATTGGACGTTTTCAACCCCATAGACCCATTGTCCTCCAGGAAACACTTTGCCCATATGCCTGTTTTCTCCATAGACCTATTTTCCCCCAGGGACCTATTTTCATCATTGGACGTATTTTCGCCACATGAACCCACATTCCCTTCATGAACACATTTTACCAATTGACCAATTTCCTCTCCAAGAACCTGCTTTCAAAAATGAAAACTAATTTGTTCCAGGAAATTATTTTTTCCTTATGATGATACACCAACTTTTCATATAAAATGATACTCTCCCTTGGACAAATTTCCCACATCGGCCCTATATATACCCAGAGCAGTTCCTCCAAAGGACATATTCTACCATGGACCTGTTTTCTCACATGAACATATTCCATCCATGAACCTAATTAGCATTTAAACATACTCCACAGTGCAACCATTTTGCCCTATTCAACCAGCACATATGCCTACCCCGTCACCCAGTGTAGTAAGCCCGTCCTCTTCCTTGTCATCTGGGTAACCCCACTTTCACGTGCCTATTCGCAAGCCTCACCCGCCTACCTACCAACAAAGTCTGATAACCTACCCACCCCATCCACTTGCCCACAAATTCCATTCATCACTCACACTTACTCACAAAGCCCATCCACCCAAAAAGCCTGCTAACCCATCTGCTCATCTTGCCCACCCAACCATCTATTCACCAATACACCTCAACCAAACCCGCCCTACCCACCTGCCCACTCCATCCACTCATTCTACCCTTCCTATCTGCCAGCCCTCCAACCTACCCTACCAATCGACCCCACTATACAAAGTCAACTCTGCCCACCCATTCTGTCACCCAACCCACCTACCATGGCCACAATCCCATCCACCCACCAACCACACTCACCCCATCCAACCAACCACCCACCCTGTGCATCCTCCGTGCTCCCATATTCATCCCACCTACCCTCCCACTAACCCATCCACCAATTCATCCCATTATCTACCCACCAACCTACCCGCCTATCCACCAGGCTCCTCCATCTCTTTCTAATTCACTCGGCTATACTCTATCCCCATCTGCCTCACCCAACCTTCTTTCTGCCTTATCCTACAGTTTCTACCTCATTTTTTCTGCCTCTTTGTCGTTCTACCTAGTTTTGCCTTTGCCTACTTCCATGTATTTCATCCTACCAGCTCAGCCTTACTCTTACTCATCTAGCCTCATCTTATCTCCCTCTCCCTCATCCTACTTCCCTAAGCCTCATAGGTAACTCTTGAAAGTTAACACACACACACACACACACACACACACACACACACACACACACACACACACACACACACACACACACACACACGCACGCACGCACGCACGCACGCACGCACGCACACACACACACGCACACGCACGCACGTACGCACTCAAGCACACGCGCGCACACACACACACACACACACACACACACACACACACACACACACACACACACACACACACACACACACAGAAATAATGATGGACTAGCACCATGGCACAATTTTGCAATATGGCGCTCAGGCTGGTGGTGAAGTGGTCTTGACGTGAAAGTGGTGCCAGGGAGAAAAGGTCAAAATCAATGGATGTTCTTAAAATATGCATGTCATGAAACCAAATGTTTATCCTGACAGCAGTAGACGGAAAAGAAAGGCTGGAAGAAACACGCAAATATCGGGAAGAGAGGTAAGAACATGGAGAAGAAGAGGACAGGAAGGAGAAATATATGGTATACATAAAGGCTCGTTTTAGTCGCCTCATACGACCAATATACTGTACTTCCCCTCCTCCCCAGAAGAGAGAGAGAGAGAGAGAGAGAGAGAGAGAGAGAGATGCTTTAATAGTACAGAATGTAGTTACTCTGGATGTTGTAGTTGCAAGTGCTAAAATGTTGATAGGCTGTGGCAGCTTTGGTCTTCCGTGTTGAAATGACGGTGCGTTGTGGTAGCTGTGATGATTGTGGTATTGGTGTTAAATTTATGGTAAAATGTAACAAATGCGCGTTGTGATCATGGGTAATGAAAGCATGTTATTAGGTTAAGGTAACTGGTTCTCTGTGTTGATAAAACTGGATAAAGTGTGGTAGTTTTGGATAAATCTACAGCAATCAGTGTTGATGAAAGAGAAGACAGGGCAATGCAGACTGTGGTTGGTATGGAAGGATGTGGCCGGTGGGGTAACTGACGTTGATGGTAAAGGTGATGGAGTGAAGTAAATTGTGGCACTTGTGGTCCTTGATGACTTTTTGAGGCAGTGTGGTAATTGTGACAACTCTAATCCTTGTATCAGACAAATATTGGCAGGATATGGTGGTTGTGGTGACAGGTATCAAAATTATGTCAGTAGGTTAATGGTAGTTGTGTTCCTTAGGGTTGAATTATTTTTAGATTGTGGTAGTTGTGGCCATTGGAAACGAAGACAAATTGAAAGACTGAGGAAAGTGTAGCAGTTGTGCTCCTCTGTGTTGAACCGATGTTGGCAGGTTGTAGGATATGTAAAAGAATTCCCTAAATTGTAACTGTGACAGATGTAGAACTTTGATATAAAGACATACTGATCTTCTTCACCTTCTTCCTTCAGGAATTGGCTGCTCTTATACATCGCCACCATCACACTCTGTCCAAAGCATTAACATCCTCCGCTTCACTCCATCCCTTGGTCTCATCCAGTCATATTCAGGATCATTTTGTCCCAAACTAGTTCATATCTCGCCTTCTTAACTGGTTCTTCAACGTCCATCCTTATCACATGACCAAACCAAATCATTTAGCCCCTAACTGCCAGCTAACGTGTATAGCCGTCACGATTTAGGGCGCGGAGTGCCGCTGGTTGACGGTATATACCGTACTCACCTTCCCGCCACCATGAACTCGAGGCCATTTTCTACGACAACTGTAGGGTAGGTGGGTACCCAAGGTACCCAACTGATGTACGGCTCTGTACACGGCACTGGTAGAGTGTAGAGTGATGTCTTTCTTATTCTCCTCATCCAATTCCGTCCCTCCATGCTCAGGGCTGCTTGCATCATCGACCCACATGAAAGTACTGCCCTTACCACTAGGGAAAGGGCTCAGTGACTGAGCAGGTGTGTGGGAAGTTGTAAATAGTAAAAAGGCATGCATAAGTGTGTTTTTATTATACACAAATGGAATGTAAGATATTATAAGTTATTTCTAATAAGTGTTATGAAATAAGTGTTTTATAATAAGTTTTACAAGTGCATCGAAATAAATGTTACTGTTTATGGTTATCTGTAAAACAATGATTGGAAGTACCTTGAATAACACTGTCTAGTACAATGAAAGAAAACGAAAAGTGCATGGGAGAGTAAGAAAATGGCCTGGTTGGCTATAACTAAAGCTTTTCCCTCGTTACTCAGAAAATAATGTTGAATATGTGAACATTAGTGTATTTGTGATGTGAAGTACAAAGAATGTAAGTTGTGTATAAAAGTAATATTTTTATGTTGCCCCTGATTAGTACAAGTTACTCACAATTTCTGTACAAGTAATTACCTCATACTCAACCATACTGCATGAAACAGCCAGAGCATTTACTTCTCAAAGTGCAATTAGGCTGCCCGTAAACATGATGTCAAGTGCAAATATAAGTGCCGTAATCAAGGAAAATTATTATAACTGATGCAAAAAATGAGTAAAATAATAGCTATTCTTTTCCCATATATCGACGGGGCATACTGTAGAGGCGCTATGGAACGGGCAGAAAACCCTAAGGGAAGCTGCATGGAAGGAGTGATGACTCATCCTTATGACGGTGGGATAAAGTCGAAAAAATTATTGGAATATTCTGATCGGCCGGGCAGTGTTACAATCGCCACTCCGGTCAGTGATGCCAACGCTAGCCAGAGAGTCCAAGGCCATTGGCAGTGGCGCGCAACAGGATTAGCCCGCCATAACACTGAAAACCAGTCATCTTTAACTTATCATTACTCTTTGATGGGACCACCTGGAGACCTCTGGATACTTTCATTTAAAAGAGGAAGAATTGGTGAGTCTCATGTATACTACATTTTTTCTCTAGCTAGTTTGGCAGATATTAGGTTTGAAATAAAGGTATTTTTGCCAAAATCTCGGAAATCCCCCGTAAGAAGGAGTGGGCAACGGCCGGAAACCCCCTGTGGCTAAGGGATGGGTCTATACCTTACCTGTTATGTTCACTACTTTTGTTCTTCAACTTTCCTCCTCATTTGCCAAGCACTCCCGAAGGGATAGTCCTTGCATCCATCTTAGCATCTTCATCTCTTTTCCTGGCAACCTCACCTCCTTCATCAGTGCCCTGATCTCTCCTCCATACAACCTAGCTGGTCTGCTCATCACTTGATAACATTTAACTCCAATATTGTCCTAATCTCTTCATCACATACCACCCAGTTTGGGTCTCTCCACTTTCTCCATCCTGTTGCCAACATTTAACATTCACTTCTGCTCCTACCATTTTGTTCCTAGGCACTAAAGTGTCACCCTGCTATAGCCGGCTTCCAAGTCTAGACACAATTTGTATCATCTCCTTCCCAGACTACTACTGGCCATTACCTTGGTCTTCCAAGTATTTACTCTCAATCTCCAATCTCTAGTACTTCATGCTATTCCAGAATACTCTATTTGAACCCACCTCTATCTCATCCATTACCAACAGACCGTCTGCACATAAGGGCTCCCATATCTTTCCTCTGATACTGTTACTCAAGACATCAAACACTGTTATAAAAGGATATGGGATCAAACCTGATACTTGATGTAACCCAACTTCAATGCCTAACCAGTCTGTATTTCTAGAAAGTACCCATTGCTGTCTTTGAAACGGTTAAGTACACTTTTGCTTATCATTTTTACCGAAAACTCTGCGACCTCTTTCTTTCTCAGTGCCCAGTTCACTGCTTATCTGGGCATTGTGGACACTGCAATAGGGTGGCTCCAGGTCCACAAAACCATGTTGCTTCTTGTTTTTCTCCATCACTCTTCCCTGCAGCTGTCTCACTGCTGTTATTGCATCTGCTGTTCTTTTCCCTTTCATAAATCAAAACTTGTTTGTTCGTAGCTCATCATCCGCAATTCATTCGAGTATCTCCAGCATATATTTTGTCATTTTAAGGCCTACCTACAGTATGTAAATTCGACAATCAGCCGCGTACCTTATTATTTGTCTACTCCCCCTCCCTCCACATTGCTTGCATATGCCGTATAACTTAGTTTTCTGCACCGTGGCTAATGGCCCTTATCATTACCACTATATACTGTATGACGCTCCCCCTGCTTTCCAATTCCTCATTTAGAAAGCTCACAAAACCAGAACTCTCCATATATTTTCCACTCTACAATCCATAATCTCCATCTCCTCCAATTTTCGTCTCTCACTTTTTTCTTTTCAGTAACTCTTCGGTATAAACATTCCATTTTCTTCTTTAACATGCTACTTTTGCAGTAACAATGCCTCCCAAACCCTACTTCACTTCATGTCTTACCCTGGCTATTTTGTAGATTTTTTTTTTTTTCATGGTTTCCAGACCCATTTCGTCCCTTTATTTCTGTATCTCCCTTACAACTACCTTGTCACTTCATTATGCACCCATTTTAATTCCACACTATTATTTCTCCTCCATTCTTTTTTTATACCTCATTTGTTCGCTCAAGCATTGGTAGTATCTCCTCTATGCACCAACGCTTATCCTCCCTTGCTCTGCCACCACTGGTTCTACCAAGTACATATTATTTCATCTTTACCAACGTGCATTTTATCGCTGTCCATCTTTCTTCTGTATTTTCATCCTCTGTAATTACTCATTTAGCAGTCCTTTCTAACTCCTCCTTAAAATCACTGGCTCTTTCTACTTTCAAGTTACCAACTGTCGGCTTTCTTCTCTGTGCTATGTCTCTTCATCTGGCATTCCTACTTTAATTCCATCATCGCTAATTTATGTTGTGTAACTCAATGCTCCCCTTCCATAACTACAATTTATTACCTTTTAGCACCATTTCGTCTCACTAACCAGCAGTCATTTTGGTTACAGACCTTGCGCTTTTATATTTCATCAGGCGATTCTAAAATGCTATTTACTACTTCCATCTGCAGCAGGCACCGAACATTCTATAATATACGTTTCCCCTCTGCATTTCTCTCCCCACATCCGTGTCCATCATACTCTATTCCCATATCTCTCAACCAATTGTCCTATACTCCCGCTGGACTCATCTCCACTCATCACCTCACTGGTTGCTACACCTCTCTGCTTCCTCCAACTGTTGTAGAACTTTTCCTCTCTTCCTCCTCTGTGCATCCCATCTGTGTACATATCCTGATATTACATACAATCCCTCGGCTCAGCAGCATTACCTTAGTCAGTATGATGCTCTTTGTGTTCACTTTACTTACCCCAACTTTTTTTTTTTATTCCCCTCTCACTGCAACTCCGATTCCATGCCTCCTTTTTTTCCACTACTGAATAACGCATTGCATCCTCCCTTCAAAGCACTTTCGTTATTTCCCGTCAACCATGTGTCTTGTACGTACAGAATATCCACCCTCTTCTGTTGTATACGATAGAAGACCTCTTCACCTCTGTAGTCATTAATCCCACCATCCACGTGCTCTTTCTTGCTCGTTCTGCCATCACTCGCTTCTTCAGCTGCAGTCGTGGATTCTGTGTTACTCCTTGCATATTATTTATATCGATAGGGAGATCCAGACACACGCCATAGCTCTCACTCGCAGTGTATTTTTTAACATGTCTTTCTGGAAGGAGTTGGGAGTTTATAAGCTACATACCTTTGCTAACTACAGCCATAAAATTCATCACCTGGAATCGCTTTTGCCGAAAAAAAGCACAACACAACAGGCAGCGGGTAGTTTGACATCAGAGTTTTCCTTCTCTGCAGAAAAGCTGGTTGGGTATGACGATTTCTGCCTCCCTCGTCGTAATTATATACTTGTGCTCTCTGATGTCCAAGGAGCGATGCTAAATTGTGGCAGTAGTAGTAATAGTAGTAGTTGTTCCCTTGGCAGTCTGACCGAACAGCCCCGAGTCCCTAGGGAAGGCCATGGCCGTGACCGGGCTTTCCCACAGAGCTCTCAAGGAGTGTATGTTGTGTTGTTGGCGCAGGTGATTGTGTGCAATGCAGTCTTCCATATTGTGCTTAATAGTATGGGGTGCTGTGTTGCATCCTGCACAGGCATCAACGACGGAGTCACCCAGCCTCTTCTGGTAACTTAAGAGGGCTGGATGATGTCCACATCTCAGCCGGGCCAGGTGGACCCTGTCCTCACGAGGGAGATAGGATTCAGAAGGGTGGATATCAGAAGGCCGTACATGCAGCTGTGTGTTGTCTCTAAGTGACTGAATGGAGCGGCGAGTGATCTGAGTATGGATATGCTTCTGGAGGCTGGTCTGAGGCCGGCGAAGGTGGAGAGATGACAGTATTTGTGTATGATATCGTGTGCTGGGTGTTGTTTTGATATTCCTTGGTGTGCGTGGATGTGCTGCCTCGTAGTTTAGTGGATGTTGTGGGTTTGTGGAGGCTGCAGCAAGAATTTGGGTGCCTCTCATGTCTAGGTGATCCTTGTCCAAGGAACGAAAGTAGATTGTGGTAAGTGAAATAGTTGTGTTGCCCAGTGCTGAAGAAACGTAGGAAGGATATAGTATTTAAGTAAGAAGGTTCTGCGACTCGCTGTGTGGTGGTTAGTAGACTGTGTGCTGTGTTTTCCGTCGTGGAAGTGATTTTGGTAGGTTGTGGTAATGTAACTGAGAGAAGATTCTAAGAAGTAGTGTCCGATATAACTGTATTCTTGTTTTGAGGTAATGTTGGTGGGTTATGAGGGTTGTACAAGAAGGTTCTACGAGGAAATTGTGGTAGCTGTTTCCCTCGGTGATGAAATAATGTTAAATGTTTGTGATAATTGGGGTCATCGGTTTCAAAGGAGTTTTGTTAAGCTGTCCCTTTTTTATAAGAAGGTTCTAAGAGGCGATAACTGTTTTTTTGTGGAGGCGCGTGGTGGTGGTTTACTGTTTGGTATAGTATGGTACTCGTGGTACTAGTGCCGATGAAATTTTGGTATATTGTGGTAGTTGTGGGATAACGTTCCATGACATGATACCGTGTTTGTGGTGGCATCGGTTGTAAAGAAATGTTGGTGTTTTTTGGTAACTGGTAGCTGTGACCCTCCTTGAATAAAAAAAAAAAAATAATAATAATAATAATGTTAGCAGATTATGGTAGTTGAGTGATAGTACTAAGAGGAGGTACTTGTGGTAATGTGGTTCTGGTTGTTGAAGGAACAATGGCAGGTTGTGGTAGCTGTGGGTAAGATTACAATCGTAGCCCTTGGTATCGAAGGAATCTCCTTTGTTCATGGTACTAGTGGTAGTTGTGGTTCACGAAGATGAGGAAATGTTGGTAGAGTGTGGTAATTATACGAGGGTTGGTGCTGGACCCTGGAATTATGTTTATTGTGAGTGCGTGTGCTGGTTGGTGATGGCAGGGTGTTGAAGGTGCCAGTTAGTCTTAGAGTGAGGCCAAGCGTCCTGGAAAGCTTTTTTTCTGACTAATGGTGTTTATTATTAGCAAGTCAAAACCTACCTTCTCCATTCCCTCATTTTTCTTGTAGCCTTCGTGATTCTTTCTTCTATTTTTCCTGATTTTCTTTCTTCCTCTCTTCTTCATGCTTTTTTTTTTCTCTTCCCTCCTTGCTCCATAATCATTGTCTTCTCCACCATTGCAGACTCTGTCTTTCATTGCTTTTTACTTTCACTTATTTCCATCTTCTCATCTATGATGCTCCTCTGTCCTTGTTCTGCTTCATTAGGCTTTTTCCATCATCTTCATTTCGCCCTTTTTCTCCTTTTTTTCCTTACCCATTTTTTCCTCCTTTTCCTTTCTAGTACTTCTCACCCTCCATTATTTAATCTTCATTTATTTGGCTTTACATTTCTTCCATCTCTTTACTTTTCTTTGTCCTCTGCTTCTTCTTTTCTTCTCTTCTTTCCATTTAGTCCTAATTCCGTTTCTTTTTCCTTCCTCTTCTGTTTCTTCTCTTCTTTGCCATATTTTCTCTTCTCTTCTTTCTTATTTTTTCTTAGCTTCTTCATTTCCTCTGTTTTTACTACCCTTTCCTCCGATACATTTTGCCTTCCTTTCTTCTTTTCTACTTTTCCTTTCTACATTTACCCCTCGTCTTCTTTCCCTACTTTACATATTTTCATCCTTCATCCTTCATTTTTTTTCCTTGCCTTACTTCTTCATTTACTTGTTCCTCACTAAGTTTTCTGCTTAATTTTCTTAATTTCCTCCATCGTTTCCACTAGTTTTATTCTTTCTTATCCGGCATGTTCTTCCTTTCTTCAACCTGGATCTTCTTTCGTCTCCATTTATTCTCTTCTTTCTATCTTTCGTCTCATCTTTCTTTCATTATTCTCCAATTCATCCCTTCTTTTCTGCACCCTTGCGTCCCTTCTTACTTTCATCTCTTTTAGGCTTTTCTTTTTTTTTTCTCTCCCTTTCTCTCTTTTTCTCTTTTATTAACCTTGTTTATTTTTGTTCTTCTCCACATGTATTTGAAATATCCAAACCCACTCCTCAGAATTTAAAACAGTCCTGGGAGACATTTCTTTTCTTCAGTGACTCGATATTTTTGCCATAACTGTAAGTATATTTCCTGTGGTGAAATGTCAGTCTGTGTCTGTCAGTTTATCTGTTTATTGACATAGTCTTTCGATCCATCGCTACATCTCTCTCTCTCTCTCTCTCTCTCTCTCTCTCTCTCTCTCTCTCTCTCTCTCTCTCTCTCTTGTAAATCTACCATAATCTACCCGTTTAATTAAGTCCATCAACCTACATCATCACGGCTTCTCTTATTTTCCGTCTCTCACTCGACAGTTCTCTATCAAGTGCATGTCAGTCGAACCAGAAACTCAGAGAGAGAGAGAGAGAGAGAGAGAGAGAGGTGGACACTCTAAATATGAACTTTGACCTAGAATAACCTACATAACTTAGTAATTTATTGGAACTCAGACCAATTTCATTCAGCTAATGTGGAAAAAAAAAATCATCCATCGTAAGCAGTTGATTAAGGCTGCATTTACTAGGACCGACGTAGGAGAATACATAATATGGGTCGGTCTGGGAGAAACAAGACAAAAGACGAATTGATCTGAAGTCCTTTGATTAATCCTGAGGTCTCTACCTGTCCAAGAGGAATATATTTCTCTATGCATCTGTTTATTTTCTTCTCTTGTGCCAGTTCCTCTTGACCCGCTTGTATTTTTTCAGTTTTCCTTGTTTTCCCCGCCTCTGTCATTATTCCCGAAAACGTTTACTTTCCCCCCATTTTCACTTGTTTCATTCAATTTGCTTGCATCTCCTTCGTTTTCCTTCTCCATTTTCTCCCATTATTTTCTTAATTTTCGCCAGCATTCATTATTTTACTTCATATCCATATTTCACTGCATCATCCCTCGTCCCCCTTAATATTTGGCGCGTCTTCTCTTAAAAATTATCCTATAATATCTCCCATTTCCCATCTCCCGCCTCAGTCCCCTCATTTTTCTAGTTTTTTTTTTTAATAACCTCTAGAATTTTCATTTTCCGCATATTCTCTTATCTTCATTTACTTTCCCTTCATGTTCCCTCATTCCCTCCATCTTCATAATTTCGCATAATTTTTTTCAAGTTTATTCTGCGTCTTCATGATTTCCCTTCAGTTCCCTACTCCCTTCCCCTCCCCCTCCCTCCTCTATCATTTTCCTTCATATCCTTGTGACTTATTCGTTTAATTTCCAAGCAATTTCCGCCGCGAGTTCTCTCTCTCTCTCTCTCTCTCTCTCTCTCTCTCTCTCTCTCTTTCTCTCTTTTTTTTTTTTTTTTTCACTTTCTTCTATTTTTCTCGTTTTCTTGGGTCTATTTTTTTACACTTGGCTTCGCTTTACTTCTTTAATTCTCTTGTAAATTTTAGAATCTTTGGACAATAAGCCTTCTTAACTTTTTAATATCCTTTCTTCTGATCTACTTAAGTCTGTCTGCCTGTCAGACTCTTTTCTTGTCCCTTCATACTCAGTAATCATTTATCAGTGTTGTACTGATACGAAGCACAGACGAAGATAGACAGACAGACCAGTATCTTGTTAAACAATGTGGCCTAGAATAGCCTACAAATTTTTTTCCCCTCCAGATCACTCCAAGCCATTTAATTCATTTTAGGAATCCCCGCAGCTCACCGCGGGCACAGATTTAAAGCTGCATTTCCAAAGACGGAGTAGTTACACGGAATCTGCGTCGTCCTGGGAGAAGCAAAACGAGGGAGGAATTTATTTGATGCCCCGTCATTTTTCTTAAAGCGTCTCTGTCAGTCCAGGAAAAATAGATGTTCCTTGCACCTTCTCAGTTCCTTCAATACTGATTCATTTTCCAACATTTTCCCTTTTTATATTCCTTCTGCTTCCTTCATTTTCCTGCTTCTTTCGTTTTCCCACATTCTCCCAGATTTGTCTATATTTTCTCGTTTCCTCTAATTATTTTTCTGCGTTTGCAGTTGCTTATCATCATATTCCTACGTTTTTTCCCTCATATCTCATTTTTTTTTTTTTTTTTTTTGCACCTTGCCTCCTTTTTTTGTTTTTCACATTTCTCCCATCCCCTCTTCTTTTTGTTAATCTTTTCACTACTCTTCATTCCATTTCATACTTCCCGCGTTTTTTCCTTTCTCCAAGTATTTCCCTGCATCATCTCTCGTATTGCCTGATGTTCCTGCATTTTCTCTTTTCCATTCTCATTCAGCTTGTATGTTTTCTGTCAGTCTTCATTGTTCCATCTTCTTTTCTCAGTTTTCTTTAGTTTCTCTGCACCATCTTCTATCTTTTCCCATTTTTTTCCCTATTACATTTTTCATTCCATTGTATTCTCTGCTTTCTTTTCATTTTCTTTCATTTGGCTGCATCTTCTTATTTGCCTTAATTTTTCATTTTATGTCCCTTGACTACGCATATGGTACTTCACTCAACCACCTTTTTCTCTTTTCTGTCACCTTCACTTCCCTCATTTTTCCTTCATTTTCATTCGCTTTCCCATCAATATAATATATTTCTTGCAGCTGTCTTACTTTACGTTCAACTTCTCTGTCTCCCATCTTCTTATTCCCTTTATTTTTCTGCACTCTCTTTTATTACCCACTTCCATTCATCATCCAAGTTTCTTAAATATCGCACACAACTCTTTCATCTTCTCTGAGTCCCTCCATCTCCATGCTTCTTTCATATCCCTTCCTCTATCATTTTCTGCCTAATATTCCCTTCATTCCCAGCATCTTCTCACATAGCCTTCAATTCGTCTCGCTTTCCCGTACCTTCCCTTGTGTTCTGGCGTCTGGCCTCGTGTTCCTGGCTTCTTTGAATCAGCTCTCTTATCTTTCTTTTCCTGTTTTCTTCTGAGATTTTTCAATCTTCGACCATTCATCTCTCTTTTCATATTGCATTTCCCTTCTCTCCCTCTCTCTCTCTCTCTCTCTCTCTCTCTCTCTCTCTCTCTCTCTCTAAGCCGGTTGTTCTCAACCTGGGATGAATTTACTCTCAATGGGTAAATGTATTAATCCCAAAATGAAGTAATGTTTCTTGAATATTTACTAAAGCAAACTGACTATGGCACTGCAGCAGCAGTGCTTAGGCTAATAGTGTTTCTAGTATTTTTGTTTCATTACCCGTCCCCGACCCGGAGGGGCTTGGGGACGGGTATTGTTTTCACCCGGTTTGTCTGCCTGTTTGTCTATTTGTTTGTCTGTCTGTCTGTTAACAACTTCACGCAAAAATTCCTGGTGTGATTTTGAATAAAATTACGGGGATGATGGACTATGACCTTCTGATCACCCAGTTAAATTTCGGGCCAAACTGGGCCAAGGCCCAGGCTATAGGGACAAAGAAAAAAAAAAAAAAAATCGTTTTTTCGCCATAACTCTTCAAATTCGTCAAATCGACATGAAACCAAAACCTAAAGGTGCAGCTTTCAAATCTGCATCCTATAACATGCCTCAGTACATCAAGGGGGTCATCCTCCAGTTAGAGGTAGGCGGGTCAATGTCAGGTGGGTCGGACCTAAAATTTGAAATGGGCATAAAATCGTCAATTTTCACCCGACCTACTCCAAATTTGATATGTGATATCTTTGACTACAATCGCGTTTTCGCGACATTTTCAAGTCAAGATCATCTTGATATCCATTTTGACTGATATTGAGTTTCAAGTGCGTGTCGCGAAAACGGGTTGGCAAGAATGTATTGCCTTTACAGCAGAGCCATCTATAAACATTCGTTCGTGCGTTATATGGCTGCCTTGGGAGATTTTCTGCAAGTAGAGGAATTAAATGATGCCATTCGTCATGTGATCGACCAGACGGGGCTTTTGCTTGAAATTTTGGAGTCAGATGAAAGGGCAGCTGTTCCATTGTTGCTGGACACAAGGTAAAATTGTCAAAATCCTCAAGACCCTCGGGTTGTGGTAGCATCAGGGAAAAACAAGAGTAAAATTGCTCTGGGACCTGCGGCGATGATCTTGTTTCGGACAGTTTGTTGTAACTGTAACTAGCAATGTCAAGTAACCTTATATGGGACCACGTTTATGCCTCGATGGACCTAAATGAAAAACTTTTTACTAAAGTTGCTGGTAGATGGCGCCACCACAGGTATCAGCTGACAGCAAATTTGGATTCTTCATTTCAAATAAACTTATATGGGACCACATTTACGTGTCAGTAGGCCACAAGCTCTTTCGTCTTCTCTCACAAGTTTGGCTCGACTTCGGTAGCCTTTGGTTTGTTTACAAAATGGAAAGTCAATATCAGTCAAAATACCTCGGGAGGAACATTGACTAATCTTGACTAGTCATGCTCAAAATTCAAAACTGTCTTGACTTATGGTGCTCGCGAAAACGGGTATCAGCACGATAGTCAATATACGATATCGAGATTAGTAAAAATATCTTGACTTTTAAGGTCGCGAAAACGCGGCTTTAATATCCTGTTGTGTTTATACGTCAGCATTACAACGACTGCCGGGGGACGGGTTTGCTGTGCCTTGGCACCGGTTCTTGTTCTGAATGAAATGAGTGAACCGTATTATGTCTTCCTTTGCCAAAGTTATTATTATTATTTTTTTTATTAAAGTTATTTTCTACCTTCCATATATTGTGCCTTTATGCGAAGCTTTTCCCGTCCTCTTCTCATTCAGTTTCGATCTACTTCCTGCATCTCTTTTTCGTCTGTTTCATATACTTCCAACATTTATTTTTCCTATCAATAATCACTCAGTTTCGTGATGCCTGCCCCCACCTCTCTCTCTCTCTCTCTCTCTCTCTCTCTCTCTCCATCTAGCTATGTTTCTTGGTGTCTCTGAGTGTAAAGCCAAAGTGTTTTCTGGTTCCCCCAAAACTCTTCATTACAGTGGGTCAGGACGCGCCAACTTGGACGAAGCCTGTGACGATGCCAGCTGAGGAGTAAGTGGGATCTATTGCCCACGTATATCACTCAGAGGTTGGGAGGCTGGTCACCTCTGCCTTTATTGCCGAGACTGAGAGCTTTGCCCTGGGCCCTTACGCTCCTGTTTATATGGAGCAAACTGAGACTGAATAGATGATGGTGATTAACGTTCATCTTCTATTAGTCTCTTAAATTTTCCCCCCTCTCAAAATTCTCAGGTCACGTCGACGTTTCTTTTCCTTTTATATAAGTTCAGTTTCTTCATTTTTTAATCACTCCTCCTCCCCAAGGTTCCAATTTTCTGTGAATTTTCTAGGTTCTCCTCCACATTAACTTTCAAATTTCTCTGTATTTATCTCAGCCCTTCAAGTTTCTCCTCTTCCTCTTGCCTTCTGTTTTAGCCATGGCAGTTACCTCAACTCGTACCTTCACGTCCTCAGTCACCTTCAGCATCGCCCTTCCTCTCAAAATACGGTTATATTCTCTCATTACTTGTTTACTAAGCTTCGATTTTCCACCCATTCATAGCCTTTTACTCATCAGTTTTATAGGGACCATAGTCTCTCTTACTTTCCCAATATGTACAAGTTCTCCATTAACTCTCCTTTCACCGAATCTTCACCTGTAATCATTCTGTAGTTCTTCGCCTGTTTCATGAATTTATACTTTAAATCTTTTCCCTAATCTTCAGCTCTACCAGAGAGATGTAATCTATGATCTCGCTCAGTCATGACCTCTTACTCCACTTCACCTTGTCCGTTCTTCCCTTCGAGTATTCTTCAACTCTTTCATCAGCCTTCCACCTATTATCTTCTTCTTCAATAGACTTTCCCCTACACCTGAGTTTTTCAGTCTCTCAGCTATATCATCTTCATTTTCCTAACTCTCAATCTTTCTCATCAAAACTTTTATCTGTCAGTTTTCATCTCTTGTTTCCCTCTACCTTCAGTTTCACAGTCAACTTCCAACTGTCCCTATACGTCAGCCTTTAACTTTTCCATTAACCTCTGTCATTCACCACTTCCATATCCTCCAGTTTTTCCCTTTCCTCTCTTTTAACCTACTGTACCATCTCTTCCTGATCCTTTACATCTCACTTTCCTCATACTTCAGTTTTTCATCAGCCTTCAACACGCAACGAAACCTTGCTTAGTGAAACTGGATTTTTTCCAAGAAATATTAGAAAGGATGTTGATATTTTATTTTTTTTTCTATTTCTGTTTATATATATATATATATCATTAGCCATTACAAGTCCAACGTTGAACAAAGTCCTCACCCAACCTTCTCCACGAATTCCTTGACTGAGCCAATTTTTGTCACGTTTTCCCTGCAAATTTCTCTATTTCATCTCTCCACCTCCTGTCTGGCCTTTTTCTGCTACGCTTACAATCTCTTGGCGCCCAGTCAGTCAGCCTCTTGCTCCATCGGTTATCCCTTATTCTTGCTACAAGGCCTGACCACCTCCATTTCTGTTCTTTTATAACTTTTATATCTTTGACTTTAGTGTGCTCTCACACCCAAGTTGAGCTTTTCCTGCCTCTTAAAGATATTCCCAACATTGACCTTTCCATTGCTCTCTGAGAATGGATTAATTTATTTCCCATCGATTTTGTGATTTTCCAGGTCTCACAACCATACATCATAGCTGGAATTATACATTCGTTATATACTTTTCGTATCATACAAACTGGTAAGCTACTTTTCATAATGTCTCTATGTTTACCGAAGGCTTTCCATTCAACTGTAATGCGTCTTTTTATATTACTACAATGATCTTTCGTTAATTTTAGTATTTTCCCCCAAATAATTGTACTCTTCGACTTCCTAAAGAATTTTTTCGCTTATTCTGATGACGCTCTTTAGTGTTGGTGGATTAAACATTAGTTTTACTCCGGTTCATCTGTGGCCCTACTTTGAGACTTTCTCTATTCAGGTCATTTAACATTTTTGCAATGTCACTGCTGTTTCTGAGATTAGAACAATGTCATCTGCAAATCTTATGCTTTTCTCCATCTGTGTTCACTCCTTTGTATTCCCAGTCTAACTTTCTGAAAATACTTCCTAGGTATGCTGTAAAAAAATTTGGTGAAATTGTATCTCCCTGACGGACGCCCTTCTCAATCTTACTTTTTTTTCCGAGTCTTTATGTGATTTAACTGTAACAGTTCCCTCTTTATCTATGTTCTCGAACAGTTTTACATTGTTCTCATTCATTTCTTGTTCTTGCAATGAATTTGTAATTGCTATGTGCTCCAATGAGTCGAAAGCCTTTTCGTAATAAACAAAACATAAGCACAGCGTTTATTATATTCTATAGTTTTCTCAATTTGCTGATTCATTGTGTCTAGGTGATCAGTAATCGAATACACGCTTCGAAATCCTGCCTGTTCACGAGGTTGGTTTTCCTCCAAATTTGTTGTTATTCTGTTTCATAAAGACTTTAGCGAAGAGTCTGTAAATGACATATAATAAGCTAATGGGTCGGTAGTTACTAAGATCTTTGGGGTCAACTTTTGAGTAAAGTAAAATAAATATTGCATTACACTATGTTTTGGGAATTTTCCACTATTATAAACATTGACTAAATAAGTGAGCAAGCCTGCTTTTTACTTTTACTCCTGCATCCAACAGTAAATCTGCTACTATTCCATCTTCTCCCGGAGCCTTGTCTCTTTTCATATTTTTAAGAAAAATATTTACTTCGTCTGGCGTTACCTCAGGTATTTCACTTGTGACAACTGAAATGTTACCTATTGGTACAACTGTGTCTGATGCATACAGTTCTTTGCATAGTTCTTCAACTCTCTTCACCATCTTATCTCTGCATTTAATGACTTCACCGTTTTTGTCTTTCAGTGACGTTATTTGGAATATACCATAAGAGCACCGTTCCTTACTTATCAGCATGCTTATATATAAACAGGCTAATAAGAAAGGAACGGAGCACCGTTCCTTACGTATTAGCCTGCTTATACTTATATATATATATATATATATATATATATATATATATATATATATATATATATATATATATACACACATACACACACACACACATATATATATATATATATATATATATATATATATATATATAAACAGGCTAATAAGAAAGGAAAGGTGCTCTTAAGGAATATTCCAGAATTTTTCAGAAAAAGAAAAAGAAAGACCTCAAATGAGTGGATACAGTATATATATATATATATATATATATATATATATATATATATACACACACACACACACACACACATATATATATATATATATATATATATATATATATACACACACACACACACACACACATCTATCACCCAATCCTACGCTGCCCCATGAGAAACGTAGGAGTCCGCATCTGGGCAAGTTGGTCTTGACATTTAAAGATGAGAGTGACGAGCCTCACTCATCCAAGTGGCATTATGTGAGCAATAAACCCCAACCACCCTTGGATACAAACCTTCACCGGCTCAGTCCGATTGGAGCGCCGTAATCACCCACTAAACCAACAGGCGCCAAAATTAGGTTATATTGTTACCACCCAGCATGGTAAATGGTTTCCTGGCGTACAGGAAACCATTTGGCTTGTCACTCATTGTAGAGTCACCCACAAACTGAAGGAGAGGAAACAATGAAGGAACGAAAGACAAGAAGGAGTGTGAAGTCACCCGTAGGCAGAAGGACGAGAGAAGAATGACGGAAAGACAGAAGAGGGTGGAAGGGAAGAAGAATGGAGGAGAGGAAAGGGAAGACACCCGAGAGCAACACTACATCGAGTGAGTGGATGGTGAACACCCACACTTTCCATAATATAATATATATATATATGTGTGTATATATATATATATATATATATATATATATATATATATATATATATATATATATATATATATTTGCTGTAAATATGATTTGGAACAGATGAAGGAGGTAGAAGGTGTGTGCAAGATATTCACAGAAGAAATCTGTGCAGAATGTGAGGTAGTTTGTGGGGTGAAGAAAAGGCAAAAGGGGGTGCAAGGAATAGCATAGTGGAATGAAGGGGTGAGACAAGCTGTAGCGCAAGAGAAGAATGTATACGGTAAGTGGACAGGAGGCAAAGGCATGGAGGAAGTTGAGAGAAGGAAGAGAGAGTTGTATATAGAGAGGAAGAGAGAGGTGAAAAAATTAGTAAGAGTAAGAGGAGAGTGGATAAGGAATTTGGAAGGAATTTGTAAAATGGGGGGAATGTCAGAAAACGTTCTGGAAGGAAGTAAAGAGAGTTAGATAGGGTGATAAAGAAGTTAGAAGAGGAGTGAAACAAAAAAGTGTTAGACTAATAGTGAATAAGGGAGAAAAACTGAACTGATGGAGAGAACACTTTAGGAGTTGTTAAACATAGATAACGAATGTAATGCGAGTAAAAGTGGATGGGGAATGACTGGGTGAAAGAATGAAATGAGCAGGGAGGACAAGGTATGTGGGATGGAAGTAGTGGAAGCAATGAAGACATTCAAAATGGAGAAAGCCCCCGGCAGTGTTGGAGTGTGGGGTGAAATGCTGAAGCATGAGAGTAGTAGAATGGAAATGGAAGATGTGCAGAGTTGCCTAGGAGGATGGTAGAGTCCCGGAGAATTGGAAGTCAATTGTAATTATTCACTTGTAGAAAGCAAAAGGAGAAAAATGTGTGTGGTAATCATACGGGCATTTGTGTTTTTAGAGTACCGTAATAGAAGTATCTGGTAGAATATTTTGGGGTGGCGGTAGCCCAGTCAGTAGGGAAGTGGCCTACAGTCCTAACGGACCCCGGTTCAAAGCCCCGCTGGAGCATAAAACAGTCAATGGTTTTGAATTTCATAAAAAGTAGACTTCACAGATCTACCAGAGGACCCACCGACATGTTGTAAAAACACCCTCGCTAATACCAATACACCAGTCTCGTATGAGGCAGTTCTAGCATGTATTCATTATGGACGTTGGATGTTAGCGCCGAAGTGGTGACATGTTGAGATGCAGGAGGACTACTGGGCCTTGGGGATATGCCCTGGTGATAGACACTGAAGCCTTTGCCCAGAATCGGAAAGATAAAAAAAAAAAAAGTTATTACGGAGTTAGGACTATAACAGAGGAATTTGTTGGAGTTAGGAAGGTTTTAGGAAGGGGAGAAGTTGTGTAGATCAGATATTCATCCTTAGGTCTTCAGTGGCACAGATTCTAGAGAAGGGAAAGAAGTTGTATGCAGCCTTCATGGATTTGGAGAAAGCATATGACAGAGTGGACAGACAAGGAATGTGGAAAATATTAAGAACATGTGGAGTAAATGGCAAGCTGTTGAATACCGTGAGGGGTATGTATGAGGGTGCTGAGGTTGCAGTGTCTGTGGATGGTGAACTGAGTGAAATTTTCTATTTAAATGTTGGGTTGAAATGGGGAAGTGTCATTTCTCCAAGGTTGTTCGATCTGTACACTGATGGGGTTGTAAAAGAGATATAATGTAGGAGAGTGGATGTTGAAGTAGTGCTAATGAGAGAAGGCAGCGATTGGAAATTTCCTGTACTGTTGTCTGCTGATGATATTGTTTAGGTAAGTGACGACGAAGGGAAACCGCAAGGCTTAGTGAATGAGTATGAAAGTGTGTAAGAAATGGAATTTGAAGGTGAATGTAGGGAAGAGTAAAGTTATGGTATTCGAGGGAATTAAGGTCACTGAATGCAGAGTGAGGTTGGATGATGAGGAAATGGAAATCGTGAGTGCATTTAAGCGCTTGGGTAGTGTGATGAGTAGGGATGGAAGTTTGTAAGGATGAAGTGCTTGAAAGGACACAGTTGGGAAGAGAGGTTGCTGGTTCTTTGAAAGCAGTGATAAGAAATAGGGAATTGAGCATGGAGGTAAAAAAGTCGCTGCATGACAGTATTGTGATACGAACTCTAACCTATGGAACTGAAGCTTGGGCCTTGTTGGAAGGATACAAGTCAAGAATGAGAGCAGTGGCAATAAGTTATTTGTAAGAAGTATGTGGAGTTACATGGGGAGAGAGGCTGACAAATTAGGAGTGAAAGAGGGTTGTAGTGTGGATGTGGATATGAAAGAAAACATTAGGAGAAATACACTGAGGTAGTTTGGCCACGTGGAGAGGGTATGTGAGTGAGGTAAAGTATGGGGGGAGGGAAGGGGAGGCCAAGGATGAGACTGAGGCATGGAATGGAGAGATATAATTGTCAAAGTAGTGGGTCTGAATTGGGGAGAGACCAGCGGAATGACTGTGGACAGGGCGACATGGAGGCTATTTGTTTGTGGCCATCGCTTACGGGATTAAGGCGTCTGGCAAAATATATATATATATATATATATATATATATATATCTATATATATATATATATATATATATAGATATAGATATAGATATATAGATAGATCGATAGATCGATCGATAGATAGAGAGATACAGATAGATAGATAGATAGACAGATAGACAGACAGATAAAAAAATAGACAGATTGACTGACTGATTGATAGAGATATAGATATATACAAAATTCCTTCCCTACCCTTTCACCTTTCACTGCCTACGCGTCGCTTGCTTCTACTTTATATACATAATTTTTATTCTTCCTACGGTTTTTCCTTTACTTAGTATATTCCTTGCTCCCTCCGTCCTTCTTACTGCCCTCGTCTCCTCCATCTACTGTACTTAGTTATATTCACACGCACGAACACATTCTCTCTCTCTCTCTCTCTCTCTCTCTCTCTCTCTCTCTCTCTCTCTCTCTCTCTCTCTCTCTCTCTCTCTTTCTCTTTCGTACCTAATAGACTTGCTTGAATTTTTACACAAAATGTTGAACAAGACTGACAGGAATATATCTTTACACATCCTTTCCTCTGACTTTCAACATGCATTCAACAAGTTGCTTGGATGTCAAAAGTGTGAGCACTCGGTATTGAATTTAAGATTACACTCTGGGTAGAAAATGTTGACCCACGGATAGCAAAGAACAAGTAGTGATCAATGGAAGTTCTTCTGACTGGGCTTCTGTCACTTCTGAAGTTCGACAAGGATCGTTCCTAGGTGCACTCTTGTTCTTCATTTTGTCAATGACGGATGTTTGTTACGCGTGATATCGAAGTTTGCTTGACATCAAGCTAGGAGCACATGTAATCAGTTCTAAAGGGATTGAAAAACTCGAAGCTGGCTTTTGTAAGTCAGACATTGTTTGAGAAATGGTAAATGCTATTTATCTTGGAGAAATGTAAGGTGATGCATACTGAACATGCGAATCCCGGGCCAGACTATTCACTTGAGCAAAGAACTCTGAGGATCACTGATTTAGAAAATGACATAGGTCTATTGATCAATACTAACCAAAAATTTCCAAACTGAGCATGGAAATAGAAAGGGTGAAAAAAAAAAAAATGTTTGGTTACATACAGAGACGGTTCCCGATAAGAATAAAGAGATTGTTCTTACACCACAGTTCGTTAATACAATCGTTTCTGGAGTTTTCGGTGCAGTTCTAGTCAACTACAGTACGGAAAGATATAGATCGACTCGAAAGATTTCAAGCTGGTTAAAAAAACGTATTTTATCCATCAGGAGGCTGATGATCGCCTGAGGGCCTTGGGAATGTCTTCATTAGAAATTCATAGAGTATGAGACAAATTTTAGCTCATTACTTTCCTCCTTGTTCCTCTAACTTCTTTCTTATTTTTCACCAGTTCTGAACCCCGCCAATCTCTGCCTACTCCATACCATCCTCCCTCAGTTCTCCATCATTTTTCTTTTCCAACCCCCATTCGTCTTCTCTTCGGTTTCCTCCTTCCTAAACCACTTCCTGTCCACTTTCACACCCCTCTCCTCCAGCCATTTCCCTCCCATTCTTCTTTAAGAACCCTCCCTCACTACATTTCCTCCTCCGCCTCCCTCTACTTCCCCATGGTACCACATCCTCCTCCTCCTTCTTCAACAAAACACTTCCTCATCTAGTTTTCCGTCTCCTTTTCCAACCCACTTTCCCTTTTTCATTCCCACACCCATTTTTTTCTTACTCTTCCTCACCCACTCTCCCCCCTTTTCCTCTACTCACCCTGCACGCGTCACAGTCAGCCAATTAAAGTCCCCCCAACCTCCCTTTTCTAATTTACCGAATAAAAAAAGGGTATCAGTTTCTTGGTCTAAAGTTGTAGAATAGTCGTAAAAGTTGGAATAAATCTGAGAGAATCAGGGAAGGGGTGGAATGAAGAAGAATGCATGGGTTATTATGGTGTGTGTTTGTATGTGTGTGTGTGTGTGTGTGTGTGTGTGTGTGTGTGTGTGTGTGTGTGTGTGTGTGTGTGTGTGTGTGTGTGTGTGTGTGTGTTTTGTTAAGATATGTATGTGCTTGAGAGACTGCGTATATGAGTGCAGATGAATGTGGTTGTGAGTGTGAGTGAGTGTCCTTGAGTACTATGTAGCCATTGTGTGTGTGCATGTGTGTGTGTTACAGCTTATGTATGCGAATTTATCCTCTCTCCAGACGTGACCATAAATTTAAATTGTCTTGTCGAGGTCTAGCAACGGAAGAGTAAAAAAGGAATTCCGGACATCCACTTCCTTCTTCGACAGATGTGCATCTTCTCTCTTTCCCTCTCTCCCTTCTTCTCTGTCTCTCTGTCTGACTGTCTGTCTATACTCAGACTCGTACCTACGTATAGGTGAAATAAGGGACACACACACACACACACACACACACACACACACACACACACACTGCTGGTGCAGTGGTAACGTTCTCGCTTGCCATCTGGTAGACGGGAGTTCGCGCCTCGCTCAGGTTGCGAAAAGTTTCACTGACGAAGTGGGTGGTTACTGTTCCCCTTGAGCAAGGGGACGGGTGTGTGCGTGTGTGAAGGTCACAGCCTTGCCCTTAGATCGGACTATATGAGCTCTCAGCTCCCTTCCGGGAGGGTAAAAGCTGACCATCACGACCATCAAGTGATCCTGACCGACCCGGTGAATTACACACACACACACACACACACACACATCTTAATCTACCTTCATCACCCCCCACTATAACATATTTTCTTTCTCCCTTTTACACTCCTTTCTTTCCTCTTCTCTCTTTCTCTTCCACTCCCTCTGAAAATACTTCTTCCCTTGTTCTCTCCTTTCCCTTTGAAAATCTCCATATCCCACCCTACTACTGTCGCATCTTCACTCCATCCAACTTAATGTAACTCTGTCCATATTTAAGTCCCTCTTTTTACTCTCATTTCCTGTCTCTTTACCCCTCTTTCCTCTGTTATCCCCTCTCTCCTTCCCATCTCTTTTTCCGCCTCATCCCCAGTCCCCCGATCTCGCCTCACTTCGACTCTTCTCTTGCCTCACTCTAACTTCCACTCTTCTGCCTCATCCCCACTTCCGCACTTCTGATTCATCCCCACTACCCTTCTCGCCTTATGCACATTCCCCCTCTCGTGCCATACCTCCTCTCTCACCTCCACCTTCGTTTCCTTTATCATCTCCCATTTTCTTGGATGATCGGATATATGTGATAGCACTGAAAGTACGGCTTTATCTGAATCCATAATTTTTTGTTTCGTTTCCCGTCTTTATTCATTATTTTTAAGCCTGCTCCGGTAGTCCTACTGGATACTTTTGTACGAATCGCTCCTTTGTTTGCAGGATGTGCAAATTACGTCAGTGCTTAGAGGGACAGGCTGAACGAGACTGCTAAAAAAAATTAACAACCTTATCCGAAAATTTCATGCGCCGGAGGAATTTATTGCGAATAACGTCGGACACAGTCTGGAGGGGAATGTCACAACTCGGCACTAATGGTGCTGTCCAGGGTGACAGTATTGTTGACCATCCCTTTCCCATTCTAGTTAATTGTACCCCCACCATACAGGATGGTTTCCAGTCAGTGCGGACTAGTTCAACGTTAACGGGAGAAAAAAGGAACATCATTCCAATAAATACATTCAATAAATTTCATATTCTTGAAGGAATAGAGGAAGAGCTCTGTGAAGCACGAGTTGTGGGGGATTCCATCATCCGTGGTCAGTTGCTGGAATTTTGCAACAGGGCATCGAGTCTAAACGAAAGCAATTTTGTGTGTTACGTGCAGAAGTAGATGTAACAGAGGCTGTGGATGCCGTTTTTGAAAACGAAAAACATAATAGCATTGTTATTACTCATACATGTACCATCGATGTTGTATGAACCCGATCAGAAGAGCCAATTAAGAAATGCAGAAAAATGATTCGGTACTACAAGAAGAAAACTAATATTTTAATTTCAGGCATACTCCCACGGAATGATACGGGAATGAAATTTTCAATAAGGCTTTCAGAATAAATAATAGGGAGAATTCACTTTCCTTGCAAGAAGGCGTGGCATTTACTGACACATGGAACCACTTTTTCGAATAGTGAATACAAAATTCGTATGATGGACAGCTTGAATGCCTTTGGTTCTGTCTATCTCGGTCATTTGCTTTGTAATGCAGCACGTTTTTTCTTTCCTAGAGAGAGAGAGAGACAGACAGACAGACAGACAGACAGACAGACAGACAGAAACAATCATCATGGGAGGCGAACGTAATTATCGTATGATTTGGTGACAGTTTAGGAAAGGAAGCTCCCTACATCAGGAAGGAAATTCATTAAACCCTTTCTTGTAAAATGTCTGTGTAATAAATTTTCTGATTTAGAAGTTCTTGTCTTTGCTGAAGATTATGATGTAATTGGTGTAACTGAGTCGTGGCTAAATACTGAGCAAAGAGATTTCCGAGTAAGAGTTTTATTTACCAGGCTATCACAATTTCAGTAGTGAAAGGAAAGACAGTGCAGGAGGCAGTTTGTTGCTACTGTATATGATAAATCAGAATTCCATTCATTCATGATTGCCAAGCCCTCTATTAGAAACATCGACAGAATTTATATTCAGTTCAGAAATGAAATCTTGTCATAAAATCACGCTTGGGTTAAATTATCATCCACCCGGACAGCCACTCAACATTGAAAATGAAATATACAATCAAATTACCCAAATTTCTTCTATACAAAGCACTGTTATATTTGGTGATTTTAATTTACCAGTTCTGAAAAAGGGGAGAAACCCCATCCTTGCACATAGGATTAGACCAATATACAGATCTGCAGGCATGTTCATTGCATAAGTTTGTAAATTACCCAGCACGTGGAGCTAACATCTTAAATCTTGTGTTAGCCACATCAGAAAATTTACTAAGTAATGCAACTGTCGGAGAAGAATTTTGTACAAGGGATCATCGTGTAGTTATATATAACCTTAAACTGAGTGAAGACAATGCCACAGCCACTTACGAGAAAGTGCCCAGCTATAAGAGGGTCAATTCTAATAAATTAAAGGAAACTCTAGGTACTAGTATCTGCCATTCTATCATCAAACCATTAGATATCAATAATGCATGGCAGTTTTTAACAGCAGCTCTCAACAATGCAATCAAGTTATGTATTCCAAGGTGTAAAAGAAGGCTTGCAAAAAATTCTAAACCCAAATGGTGGAATTCCGATATTAAACACTGTCTGCTAGCAAAAAATCTTGCATATAAAAATTATATTACCACAAGGAGTCAAAGGGATAGAAACATGTACCGTACAATGCTCGTTGTCAAAAAGCCCCCCAAATAATAATAATAATAATAATAATAATAATAAACGAAGAAAGAAAAGCCTTAATGCACATATTGCCCGTATCAGTAAAGCAAGCCCTAAAGAATTTCTCAGTTACATAAGACACAAAAAGGTAATAACTTCAACAATTGTACTACTAATCACAGATAATGGAGAGCATACTGAAAATGAAATTAAATCGTGAAAAATTCTTAACACTTTCTTTGCGTGAGAATTTACCAGTGAAAATACACATAGTATGCCAGCAATTTTCTAAGTTCCTATAGGACAGGACAACATAGTGAACGACATTACAGTTAATGAAAAAGATGAACTCTTCGCAATTAGTAAACTAGATGAGAATAAAACACTGGGATCAGACAAACTATCTCCACGCATATTAACGTACATACCTATAATAGAGAATATAAAAGACTGAACTTTTTAAGCAATCACTGAATATCAGTAAGGTGCCACAGGAATGGATGCTTGCAAATGCAATTCCCATATTCTGCAACAAATCACAACCAGAAAACTACTGTCCAACTAGCCTAACATCAGTGATTTGCAAATTGCTTGGAACTGTTATAAGAGGTAAGTTTGTGAAACATAAACAAATAATCTTATTAAGGATTCGCAGCATGGTGTTCGGAATAATTGCACCTGCCTCATGAGTCTGCAGAACTTTTCAAAGATATACGGAACATGCACGACGAGTCTAAATTTATAAAAGGCTTTTGACAAAGTTCCACACAAATGACTTCTGCAGAAGCTAGAGACGCATGGTTTCATTGGCAGTGTGCTCGGGTTGATCGAAGATTGGCTTATCAGATGAAAGTAGCGTTGTAATAAGTGGATATAGCCAGGATGGATAGACGTTACAAGTGGAGTGCCAATGATGCCAAAAGAGGTTACAGAGCAGAGACAGCATACCAGAGAGATCGTGACCAGTGTGTAACTGGGCCCATACATGGCAAACTGATTTCAGTTTTAATGTATAGACAGTGCTAAACATTGGCAGTAAAAATGCAAGGGCCACTTATAACATAAATAATGCCCAACTTGATTGGGTAAACCACGATTAAGGCTTAGGAGTTAAAAAAAAAAAACGCAAACAATATACAGAGGCTGTTATAAATGACAGTAAATTGACTGGATTCTCAAGAGGAACATTCGAATTTAAATCTGAAAGTATCATCTGCATTTTCTATAATTCCTTAGAACATCAATACTTGGAGTACTGCGTTCAGTTCTGGTAACCATACAATAAAAAAAAAGGTACCGAGAAACTGGAGAGACGACACGGAATGGTGACAAACATGACACTTTGGGAAATATACCAAAGAGGAGGGCTTAGAAGCCCTTAATCTCTTTGCCTTAACTACGCGAAGGTCATGAGGAGATTTAAATCAAGTATTCAAAATATTCAAAGGACAGGAAAATATCGCTATCAGTAAATACTTCACAGATGATTGCTCATATTATAGTAGAGGTAATGGGCATAAATTTATCTGCAAATGATTTTAGTCACATGAAGCTAAGTGTTTCATATTTAATAGAATTGCAGATATATGAACAAACTACTCTCCAATGTAGTAAACTATGATACAGTACTAACCTTTATAAATTGCATGGATAAATATGTCATCTAACCTACAACTAGGTATGTTCATTCTTGAATAACACATTTGTTATATATATATATATATATATATATATATATATATATATATATATATATATATATATATATATATATATATATATATATATATATATATCTACCATGTAAAGGGCACTTATAGTCTGTCTGTCTGTCTGTTTGTTCACGAACTACTCCCTCAATTTTCATTTTACCTGGCCTTAACCTACATATGGAATCCTTATGATCCAATGATGGTTCTAGGGGGGTCAAAATTCTGATATGGGTCATCTGAGGTCACCGGTTGAGTGTTGCCTTTTTGGCCATGGCAACGCCGGGTACCCCAGCAGCCCAGTTTTTGGCAGGGAGACTCACATGACTTCCAGTTCGGACATAGGCTATTTGAGGTTGACTCCGAGGTTATTTGAGGTCACCAGTCGGAGGTCATTTTAGGTCACCAGTAATAGTAAACAACTTTGCACCAATACTGTGCGTTAGTCTGTGAAAGCTGTAACAGAATGTTCCTGGACCTCTTATACTCCCTCTTCAAAAGCATGAGAGGTACATGGTCTTTCTGGAGTAGAAAGAAAGATTGAACTAGAACAAATAGGATTGGAGTGTTCGTCTTTTTGGTCTTATGACCAAAGGAAGGTTTTAAGACCAAAAAGACCGATGGTTTGAAGGAGGGGGGCTGACTAGTAAGAGTCAGATAAATAAAGGGGGGGAACGAAAAAAGGATGAAGGAGAGAGAGAGAGAGAGAGAGAGAGAGAGAGAGAGAGAGAGAGAGAGAGAGAGAGAGAGAGAGAGAGAGAGAGAGAGAGATGGGGGGAAGGGACAGGAGGAGGAAGATCAATAAGGAGGGAGAGGGGGAACCTCGTGTACCCCTGCTAGTATATATATATATATATATATATATATATATATTTCGGGTCCTGGATGATAAAACCCTGAGAACATCAATAAATTTTGTTGAAGATGTTGCTTTGCTTTTCTGGTAGATAATGCACAATAGAACTTCCCTTCCCTCTTTCTTATGAAATATGCTTGCCACCTTTTCTATGCCGCATGATGGTTCTCACTATTTCCAGCCGGCTTCAGCTGGAGGTTTGGTGGGTGGAGGAGGGGAGGGGAGAATTGTTGCTTTTCTGTCATTTTCTTTAGTTGATAGAATTGCTTTTTGTTGTTTTTCCATGAGTTACAGCCTTTCCTATGCCATTTCTAACATTGCCACTAGTAAGTAGTGACACTAAATCTGAAAGCCACCTGATCACAATTAATATCTCAAACTGCACTGACAAAATATATATATTTCTGTATATAATGAGTTTAAAAAGAATAATAAGTTATCAATTATGTGAATTATAACTTTATATATTTATCTCCGTCTTCATAATTATTTGTAGTTTTCAACTTTAAGTGTAATTTGCCTGCAAGTTTAACGCTCACGATTAACATACACATTGATAGATAGGTATGATGTTGAACACATGCATATGGTTAAGCATCTGAGTCGAACAATTTATCAGTAAGATTAACAGTTTCAGGAGCTTCGTCCTCCTCTATAAACTCTGGGTCCTCCATGAGAACTACACACTCCTGTGGAATGAGGACATTTTCACTCGTTTATGCCTGTATGGTAAGCACTGTGTTTTATGTCTGGATATGTGAAGAAACTCTGAAGATTTCATTGTTTTCCATTATTTTGTGGTAGAAATTAGTTCTTGTCATTATTATTATCGTATATTGTAAATTTAAGTGTGTTATTGTGCTAGAAAATGTCAGTTTTCTCCTAGGATCTGGAATGGGCATTATTTTGTCAGAAAATCTGAGATCGTCACTCGAATATTCTGTACTGCTCTAGTAAGGGAAGCCGGGGGGGTGGGGGAGTATAGAGTACCTATATACCAGGAGAGTAGCGACACAGGGGGTACCGGACGCTCAGCTGATGGCCGCCATTTTCCTGCCAAATTCGCGCGCCCCCTGACAGAGACTCACGCAAGGCACAGGGATTCAGTTAGTTCATGTTTTTTTTGTTGCTGAGAGTGGGCGTGATGCCGGGCTGTCCTGCCTATGGGTGTGCCAATCGACCGGAGAAAGGCTTTTAAGTGTTCACATTTCCATCTGATCCAGAAAGAAGGAAATTGTGGAGGAATAAAGTCAATCGTCTGGGGTGGGAACCAACTTCTAAATCAGTCTTATGTGAAGTTAATGTTTTCATGTAATTTGCTGGGAGCTTGTTCCTCTCTGCCGTAGAAATAAAAGAATTGTCGATGTAAGAGGTAACCACTAAAGCAGATAAGGGTATCAGGACGGTTAATCATTGAGAATGAATTTGCGTAAGAAGTGATGATCCACAAATTCGCGGTTTTTTCATACTATGCTGATATTAGTTGTTTATGGTTATTTATGCATATTTTGCATATGTATTATTATACTTCCTGTTGTGCATTGTGTTACTTGTGTATTATGTCTACATGGAAAAAAGTTTTACCGAGTATTCACAAAATACAGTAATAGTGCGCTCTTCATACCAAGGTAGCCTACCTTTATACTATCCTACCTTTATACTATCGTATGTTACTGGTCATATGTGTATGACGTTTACCTTTCGTGTGTTTATTATCACATGTCTCGTGTTTTTACGCGTATTCTTACGTGCATTATCCGTACAGAATCTTTTGATGTGCATTCTACATGAACTCATATTATTTCGTGTGTTGTGACAATACGTGGAACACAGAGAGTGATTCTTCGTACAACCTTGTAGGCTATTGTGTTCATAGTGTAAAAAACACGGAGATCACCTGTGACTAGTGCCTGGGAGATGTAATATCATCACCCCATCAGACAGCTCACAAAGCAGCAGACCTCACTTTACTCAAGGAATACAAAAAAGGAAGACTTACTACTGTGTCAGTTAATCTATGTGAGATGCTACATAAAGTAGAGCTGATGCTCAGGAAAGGTCAGTGTGATTTGACAGGAAGGGATAACATTAAGAAAACCCTGATGAATGAAGCAGTAAACCTGACCAAAAATTATGGTAATCCCACCTGTCACAGCCTCAAAAACAAACTTCTAAGCAAGTTTATCAATGCTCGCTTGCATTTCTATCACAAAAAGATTAATGAAGAAGACAAAAGAAACACACAGAAGAAAATTATAAAACATAGTAGTAAAAAGGTAGCTGTGAGGAAACTTGTACAGAATGTAATCATCAAGTCCTGTCCCTCAACAGGTTACTGCTATATTATAGTAAATTGTTAAATATTCGCATTTAGACATTGATTTTAAGCATCCTACTTCTCTTTCATCACCTTCTCTTATATTATGCTTTCGTCAGTATTTACAGCAACTATCACCAGCAGGAGAGAGAGAGGTGACAGCAGGTCTCCAGGCAGGGAGTCGGTGAGCGCCGCGCGTTTGGCAGGAAAATGGAGTCCTATGCGGACTTGTCGCTACTCTCAGTATATAGGTACTCTATCGGAGTATTAGGGGCTCGCCTGGCTTGCTGGCAGAGTGCTAGAGAGAGTGTGCTAGACAGTAGAATTTTAGTCAAGTGTAACGAACAAGGAGTGTGTGCCAGAGAGTGAGCCAGATTAAGATAGTTTAGTTACCCACGAGTGATAGATTGAGTTGTGTTTTTCGTCAGTGATCAGATAGTGAATCATTGACAGCGGCCAGACAGTGAACGTAATCATTGAACCACGGAGCAATCAACCAGAGTCAGCACTGAGAATTGGTCAGCCAGTGAACGAGCAGTAGTGAGTGAAGGAGAAGGTTAATGCGGGAGTGAAATGTCATTTTTTTGCAAGTGTAATTTAGTTGTGCTTCGAAGGTGTAAAATTCATAAGTGTGCATCTGCCTTTGATTAAACACCCGACATGTCTACGTGTCATTCTCGATCTAAGGTTGTGACAATTAGTCTCTGGGAGTGGAACATTTCCTAGGTCTGTTACAACTCCGTTTTATATCCAGCTGCTCATTCTCAATGTCCGGACCATGGCCACAAGGTGATGGAATATTTGGATCTGATTTTATCTGTATCATACGTTAGAGCATGGTAATTGGCTGTTCTTGGGTGCATTCTCAGTGCATCCCTACACGGAAGTAGAAAACTCATAACTATCCCAGTCTATGTTGGTAACAACATTCCTGGTTTGAGGCTGAATCTCTGTAGGAAACTCTTATGGCGTGGACTGTTTATGTTACATGTAGGTGATCCACCATACATGATGCATGTGAATTGCTCCAGCTGCAATACTGGGCACCATCAATAGTTATACAACTCCCAAGCGAAAGAAATGTATAAATGTACTATGGAGGCTGCTTGAGGGTCTTAAATGGTGTTCTGTTCCCCTTTCTCACGGAGGCACTGGTGGTATCACAAGTATTGTATGCGTGACGTGCTGGTAATGCTGAACACATCTCCTTTCCTACTTCTTTAATGACAAGTTGCACATCAATTAGACGTCATTGTTCCCAACACTTGTATAAAACAGAACTTCCTGTACTGTATGTTATTTAAAATTCAAGAGTAACACAAAGACATCAGCTTCTAGAAGTCGAGCAATATTGTACTCTTAGCGAAGGAATCTCCTGCATCATGCAAGCAATGCAGAATCACCCAAGTATCCGCATCCTCTTGATTGGACTTCAGTGCTTCAGTCTTTGTTGGAATTGTTTTTTGACCATCGCGGGAAGTGGGGAACTCTCTTTCACATACAAAGAGTTTTCTTTGTAGCCTTTTGGCATACTTGAATTACTTCCACTCATTTAGCAGAAAGAGTGTCAAGCTCTGCTTATTATCATTGCATGACAGAAATCCTTTCCAATCTTTGGAGACTTCTGTCGGCTCTCCCTTGATCAAATGAGTTTTAGATGATCCTCTTCTTGCTCTTTATGTGCTCTTAGCTGAGAGTGGTAGGTAGATGTATGCCACAAAATCAACACACTGTACTTTGGGAAGCTGCTCAAAGAGCCTCACTGCTAACCCACCAAATGTATTTGGCAAAGATGTCTGGGACTGGAAAAGAACACTGCCATTAATGATGTAAGTGACATGATCTTCATTTGGTTTGTCTGAATGGTGTGAGTCATCTTCTAGCACATACAATACATCAGTTGTCATTTGTCTGTATTAACAGGAATGTTATGACTGGTAGCCAGTGTCCAAGGCACTGCACCCAAGGGATAGCTAAGTACTCTTTTCATGCTAATGTCATGCGGCAGGGCAAGCAGAACGAGCTGGGCAAACAAATTCCATACTGCTGTTATTTGCTTGGTCTTCTTGGCTAACACAGTTACCTTGACAGCTTTAGGAAGCTATGTGAATGTTTTGAGCTTATACATCTTTACTAGTGCATTGAAGCTCTTTCATTTGTCAATGAGCTTCTCCTTGACAAATGGTTTGTGTGCATCCTTTCCCACTTTATCTACTGACAGATCTTGTTCTCTCCATGATAGCTGGTACTCCAGATGAAAGGCAATCCAGGACATCCTTGTTTCTAACAGTGAAGGGATTAATAAAATTGGATATTGCCTCAACCACTTTGCATGAGTCCTCTTCACTATGGGCGATTTCTGCTGACCTGACATCCTTGTGTGAGAGGTTTTCTGAGCTGTCCATTTCAGCTATCTCCCTGGTTGCTTGAAAGTAAGTTATTCTAGAGTGTCAGGTCATGGTTTCTGCTAAATCCGACGATGCCGTCATGACATTTTGCATATCAATTATTGTTGGTTCAGTAGTAATATCTCGTGCATTCCTAGATGAGGAAATACTGGTTCTGTTGACACAAGCCATTTTGCATGAAAATGTCTTCTGCACCTGGATGAGACTGGTGCAGATTCAGCATGGTCAGCACATAGACCGTGATGTATTTTTCTATTATCACTCACTGTTCTATTGTCCAACAATTAAAAATAATTGTTTGCTAATGATCAGGCATTTATGAGCTTCACCAAAACATATTGTTCCCAGACATATATGAGGTACCGCAATAGTAATAAAATGTCGCCCACAGCCACACCCACCAACAGATTTTTTTGCAGACCACTTGATTTCGAGAACTAAATAAACAAGGGTTTGAGAAATATTCGGTCTTCAAAAATCCCAATGGGGGAGGGAGGCTGGCCTACAGTCTAGACAATTTCCCATCTCTCTGTCTCTCTGTCTTTCTCTCTCTCTGTCTCTCTGCTCTGCCTGTCTGTCTGTCTGTCTGTCTCTCTCTCTCTCTCTCTGCTCTGTCTGTCTGTCTGTCTATCTGTCTCTCTCTCTCTCTCTCTCTCTCTCTCTCTCCCTTGTACTTTTTTCTTATCATGCTCTTGCTACCACTCTCCATCTCCTCCCTTATGTCCTCATTTTTTTATTTTTACCTGCTTAGTCTCTTCTGGCCAAGGATGTAATTTTATGTAATTTATACTGATAAGATTATATTTAGTTTCAGTGTATACGTTTTGTAATAAAGAAGTTACTGAAGGTTCTGTTTATTTTCTCCATTTCTAAAGTCTATGCAGAATCAGTTCATCCGGAGATGAGAACAAATTTAAAGTATGTGCTACGGTATGAGGGAAGGGTTAACCCCTTAAGTACTGTGACTGACGACTGTCAGTTTGCAAGTTTGCCATGTAGAGTCCTACGATTGATGATCGTCTGTCAAAAACTGCCGAGCACTATGTCAGCCCCTTTTATAATGTAATTGGTTCCTTCCCAATCAGAACTAGGGGATTATGTGGTGGGGAGGAAGATCCCGCCCCCTCACCTAGTCTCTCGAGGGACCCTCCCCCCAGCCACTTCTCCACTTACCATGGATGGATGTCTCATACCCCCCTCCCCCCGCCCTGAACCATCCCTCCTCCACCTCCTTCCACCCTCCCTTTATATCAAATGATGTTGCAGTTTCCCTGCTATGATTGCTTTATGTGTGTTTCCTCCCACCATAATACCCCCCACACCACCTGCCCTGCACTGGGGGTGCCTCATCCCCCCTCATGCCCACCAGAGATCCATCACCCCACCTCCACCTTCCTCCCTCCCTATCCTGTGTCCCTAATATTATGACTCGGTAATTTCCCTGCCATGATCAGCCTGTGCGTCTACTCTCGCCATTTTTTTTTCCTCTGTTGCTGACTCCTGCACCTAGTTTCATCATAAGAAACATATTTTATACTGATTTCATTGACTTTGGTAAGGTTGTTTAGCGTAAATTAGGAATCTGCCGAATTTTTAGAGTTTGGGGAAAAGAAATTATCCTTTTTTTTTTTTTTACTCTCATGCTGACTCTTACACCTAGTTTCATTAATAGAAACATGTTTAACATTGATTTCATTGATTTTGGTATGGTTCTCTAGCGGAAAGTAAGTTTCTGCCAATAATTTCTGTTTTTTCTCTTACCGTGCGGGGGAACTTTTATAATCTTTGACGGGCGGTTTTGTGGTAACGATTAGACCTAGGACTCTGAGACTGACATTTGCAGGTGTGTAAATTCAAGCTCTTGAAATCTGTAAGAAAAAATTTTACCTTGGTAACCACTGAAAACTTGACCCGGAATTGCGACTGGGGTGGAACATAGCTTTAGAAAAATGACGTCTTTAGAGGTTAAATTATTCACCAACAGGTTTCCTTCCAATCATTCTCATTTCCTGATGTTCCCAGTTTACACTACTCACATTTTACAATCATATTTCGATCATCACAGTCCTCTTTCCTCCCCTCCCCCCTCAAGCCCAGAGTTCTCTATTTTTCTCACTCTCATATATCTTTCTGTCTATATATCTGTCTATCTATACATGTATATATTAGTATGCATATATGTACAGTATATATATATATATATATATATATATATATATATATATATAGAGAGAGAGAGAGAGAGAGAGAGAGAGAGAGAGAGAGAGAGAGAGAGAGAGAGATTTCTTTTTTGAGAGCGAAGGGATTGGGCGGAGGAAGGTTGGCGGCGTCCATTCTCCTTACTCATTACCATAACAATCTACTCTTCACTTTCCGCTATTTCTTCCTCCTCTCCCCGACCGTAACTTTGTCTCCCACCATCACCATAAACGATCGCAGCATTATCCCTTTCCTTATCTTCTCGACAGCCATCTTGGTTGACCTCTCTGCCCCACCCCTCCCCACCACCCCTGTCAGCTGCTCATCGTCTCTGTAGATAATTAGGTCCATTGTCGTCATCTAATCAGTTTTCTCGTATTCCCAAAATTATACCAAATCATGAATGTGTTTGAGTGGATAAGTAAATTGGGAGTGTGTCGTCCTATCTCCGCTACCTCCCTTTCCTTGGGAAAAGCAGCCTAGGTATATAGATAGACACTAAATGTCACTATACATCACAGAACTTAATAATCAACATTCACCATAGTATTATCAGTAGCATCACTAATAGGCTGTATGTTCATAGGCTGTATGCGGTGGTTTGGGCGTATGGGGAGAATGGATGAAGAGCGATTGGTGAAAGAATTGAGACCACGAATAGGACGGATGGATAGTGTGAAGAGAGCGTTAGATGTCAGAGAGATGTCTGGAGAGCAAGGAACAGTGGCTGCGTGTAACAGGGATGAATGGAGAGAAACTGTGAATGCGTAAATGGTGCCGCGGTCCCGTCGGGATGTTCTCCCATATCTGGTCTGGTCAACTGATCCAGTCAGGTGCGAAGAAGGGGATGGGTCCATTATGATGTGACAGGGGCAAACCTGCTCTGCTGTCGGGTCCTGCTGCGGAAATCATCGCATTACACTGCGCGATGTGGTGCGATGATGTGCGGTGAGGGATGGTCCGTTCTTCCCTTAGGGACTAAGATACGAATAAATGTGTGTGTATGGATGAGTAATTTGGTGAGTGTGTAGTCCTGTTTCGAGTACTTCCCTAGGAGCAAAAAACCTAGGTATAAGTATGTATGTATGTATGTTGATTATGACCATAGTAATAAATTAGAGGTGGCGTTTTATACTGTGCAATCAGAGAAAACATTGAAGCTGCATACCCAACCCTGCGGTATGTATGTCGATTTCACTGATATCCATGAGCCGAGTTTCACCTGCATCTGATCGTTTTTATTTTTGAGAGAGGAGTTGACCACTCAAGAATGAAAGGGAAAGGTCACGCTCCAAAAATTTAGCATTACGAATGAAAGTCCACTGTACGACATGTACTAAAATATCAAAGCCATATCTACCCTCCTTTCACTATACAAGATAATTTTTTGTTTAATGAAGGAACTCACCCCCCCAAAAAAAAAAAAATCGTGCTTGGAAAATTGTATATAGTGTCAGCTCTTCAGAGTGACCAGACTAACTCATCTGGGTAGCATCATTCCGATCCTTCCCATATTCAATTTTGGGAGGGGGTTGGCTCCCAAGATTCACTGAGGAGGGGGGTTGCACTCCTCAAATGTCACAATGCGGATGACAGTCCATTGTTTAACATATACTACAATATCAAAGTAATATCTGCCCCCCTTTCCCTCTTTTATATGTTTTGGATGGGGAGCTGACCCTCAGAAAATAATGGTGCAAAATTCTATACATGGGAAGATATTATCCAGGAACCAAAGGAACAGACATAAGTTTCGCTGAAGTCCATGTGTTGACTTTTATTTCTGATACTAAACCCCTAAGAATCCTTGGGGGGGGAGGAGGATAATGCTCCCCACATATTGCATTACAGATAAAAGTCCATTGTACGACATGTAGTTAAAAACTCTCAGTCTCTCTGAGAGTTTTTAATTCGGCGAGGGGGCTATCTCTCCTAAAAATAATGGTTGGATCCACTCACTTGATATTGTGCTGTCTACTTCTTACTCCATTTTTATCATTCCTTTTCTGTGTCTACCCTCCTCTCATCCTGTTCCTCCCATGTTTACTGTTGCTTTTTATTACTGTTCTTTCCCTTTCAGGTGGTTTTACACTGAGCGATAAGCCTAATGGTTTCCTGTAAGCCAGGAAACCATTTACAACGCTGCGTGGTAACCATATAACCAACCCACACGTGTTCTGTACGTGTCAACAAGTGGGCTAGCGGAGGGCTAGTATCCCTCCCCGCAAAAGTACTTACTCAAAGACAAACGACCACCCCTTACAGGATTATAGAGTCTGGCTATAGTTTCGAATAGATAGACAGAGATCTGTGTAATAGTTAAAGACCTTCCCGGTAACTGGACGAATTCATCTGGGAAGTTTCATTCACATTCATCAAATGGCTTAAGAGGAGATTAAGCGCGTGCACGCACGCAAGTGCACACACACACACACACACACACACACACACACACACACACACACACACACACACACACACACACGCACGCACTCACGCACACACACACACACACACACACACACACACACACACACACACACACACACACAGGCTAAATCTCATGCAACGGTATAGGGCATGTTGCCGAAAATGATACACTAATAAATAGTATATTTTTTTTCCATGCCAGTCATTATAACTATTAGCATCGATGTCACGAGTCGGCGCGATTTTCTATTTAAATAAACTCGTGACATTGAACTTGGTGGGAAACCGCGAATTCTAGTGGAATCCCAGTATGTATCACTCAGTCAACCGCCACGTATTCACCCAATCAGGAGTGTTTTCAGAACCATTTTTCACTGTTTCATAAGTGATTGTCTTTGTGGGCGACATTAGCACCTCCACTGAGTGATTTAGTGTGAGTGTGTATCGATCACACTAAATTCGTTAAGCCGTTACCAATTGCAGCCCACTCTCCCCTCTCTCTCTCACAATTTGATCTTAGTCAGGATTTGAGTGCCGTGGAAGCAGGTTCGATGGGCCCAGTGTGGAGCAGTGCCGCCGTTGTCCAGTGAATTCCTGAATTCCCACCTAGTGTGAGCCGCTGAGAGGTTTAGCGCGTGTGGCAGCGTCCTTCCTCAGCAACGACACCCAGTCCATTTTGCTTAGCCCACTCTCTGACCGGTATTTCTTTTCGTTTTTCCTTGATTTAAGAGTTTATTTTTTGAGTGAGCGAGTGAGTGCATTCTCTTTGTTATTTTGAAGTCATTTGAGACGCATGTAATGTAAATTTATTTCATTGTAATCAGTAAATTTACAGTTCTTTTCTTTTGAGCTTAATGTAATGTAAACTCGTGTTTTACTTCTCCACAAGCTTATTTCACTTATAGCCCCTAGTTTGCATAAATGCTTTGCATTATTCACAACTGGTACTTAGCCCAGTCCTTTTTATTAAGCTTAAAATCCATTGTGCAACCAGGAGTTAATTGCACCAGCAAGAACCTGTTTATCGTTCATAGCATTAGTTATTGATTGTCAGGGGTGGAGTCACTTTCTCCAGAGGCTAACAGTACCAATAAACAGCACGTGTGAGTAATTAGTCTCTGTTGTGTACTGTTGAGAAAGTTTATAAATTCTCGTCCTTAGAGAATCGGCGAAGTAAGCCGGCATAAAGTAATCATTGCTTGATTTTCACAAGTCAATTCTTTGTCCCTGTTCTCAAGTATTATTGAATATTATTCTTTAATAATGCATACTCTCAAAAACCCCGTGACAATCGATACATGCAGTATTTTGGTCATCACTCTCATCTTCACCACTGTGACAACTAAAGCTCCTCTACCTCCTTCGTTAATTCAGCTATTACTTTCAACAGGTTAACCCCCTTCATTTAGATGAGGTAATTATATATCTTGTTCTTGCCACCACCAGACGATCATCTTTCCACTTAGAACAAGTATCTAGTAGTGAAGGGGTTAGCCACGGTTATAGTTAACACTTCTGCTTCAAAAAATATCTCTAAAGTTGAATGAAGTCGTCTGAAAATAGCAAGAATAATAGAAAAAATACATTATCAGAGTGAATGAATTAGGGCGACAGGAATTCTTTGGGATTCAGAATATAGTTTTCTAAAAAAAAAAAAAAAAGAGAAAAAAACGAATTTATTTGGATGCTGCCAGGCGATTATATTATGGGTAATGTTTGGTGATTTTATGCTGGCAACCATCATCATCATCACCATCATCACGATCACAACCACAGGCTGTCACTGTTACAACTATCAGCCACCATGATCAACATTTCCGTTAATATAATACAGTGCACATAATCACTATTACGACTCGATACGAAACCAGTAACATTCATGTCATCACTTTCCCTCTAACAACCTCCTCTAACAACAGTTATCATCCAGTATCACCATAACAACTACCATCTCCACCCACAGCACCATCAAAATCAACCTCACCGCCATATTCACATTCGTCACTATTACAACCACAAAAACCAGCCCACACTATTACTACCGTCACCAAAATCGCACTCATGTCGTTAACTATATTCACAAGTATTGCAAGCCTAATATACACTAGCACTACCACAACCACCAGTAGCACGCAAGTTCATTTCCTCATCTGGCTTTCTCATAAAAATGATCTTGTTCCTTTTTAACAGTAACGGCATCTGCTTTTTTCCTTGCACAATCCCCGGAAGTTGTGGTGAGCGTGGGAGAGCATTTTTCTCTTTATTACTTTTTCTCACAAGTGTTAGTTCTTTGGTAAAATTTACTTTTCCCCCAGCAAATATCGTCATTATGAGTCAGTGGCCTACAGTTATCAGTACTTCATATGTACTCATACGTAAAACAACCACAATCTGTACCATCCCACCACTGCTATAGCCACAGTCTTCAAAGCCACCATTACCACACCGACAGCACCTTTATCTTCACCACACCCTTACTTCAATAAAAACTGCCATACTTCCGTCTCCGCCACCAACACAACCTAATCATCGTCAATATTCATCACCCCACCACAACCACCACCACGACAGCAATATTCACGATCCTCGCCATCCAACACCTCCACTTCATCAACAATCTTCACCATCCATCACTACATTCTTATTTACGAGAGCAACAATTCATCACCATCACCAATATCACCATTTCCAATCATCACCACACATTACTTAGAGTTTTCACTTTCCATCACCATTACCACAAATACAATCTTTCCCATCTTTTCCCATCACCATATCTACATTCATCACCAAAAGCACAGTTTCTGTATCAGTTGCAGCACAATTGTTGTTATCCCACCACATTTTTCACCCTCCGACCACCGTCACCACAGCAAAAATTCCATCAACACAGCTATTGCCAGAATCATAGTCACTCACCATCACCACTAATACCACAGTCATAATCACAATTTTCACCAAATCTCCACCATCACAACGTCAAAAACAACAATCCAATCTTCACTCTCACATCATCATCACCACCACCCTCGACTCACTGTCTGAGCTCTTGTTTACTTCCATCAGCTGATCGCCCGTCATTTTGTTGACTCTCATTTTCCCACTCTCGCCTCACACTCTTCGCTTTTGGGGCTGTTCTCTCTCTCTCTCTCTCTCTCTCTCTCTCTCTCTCTCTCTCTCTCTCTCTCTCTCTCTCTCTCTCTCATGATTGTACTTAGTTCTCTTCCGTTTTTTTCACCATACTTTCCCTTTCAGCTTATCCCCCCCCCCACCAAAGCTTAAAAACCATTTAATTAATTCGTGATACTACTGTCTAAAACAACTGTTCTCTTTTATGCTCCCCCGTCCACCATTTCTTCACTGTTCACCCTGACATTATCTTCCTTTTGCTCCTTGCCTAGAATGCAGTACTCACTGTTATAATCTTCCTGTCTGTGGATTTTTATTTTTTAAATTTCGAACTTCTGTCAGGGGCTCAGGGGTTTTTAACCTGTGCTCCATGGCTTTACGTCCCAGTGGTTCACAGAAAGTTGGAATCTAATAATGATTTTCAAATTTTATTCCTCTTTTTTTGGGTCTTATCGCAAAATTGATGATCTTGCTTTGACAGCTCTCACCATTTCCCCTAACATGCCTCAATAATTCTGGGTTCTCTATAATACTGGCAATAGAGACAGCACCGATCTATGTTGGATGTGGTAACTGAACTTCGATAGGCCCTCTCCATCACTCAGTCACATATACAATCTCTAGTGACAAAGAAACACACTCAGATTTGCCGCAACCTCTGTCCAGTGAACATCTTTGCTCCCTTCTTCCTACCACCTTCTGTCCTTCACCTTTTTTCTCAATGCCCCAAGTTCTTTCCCAACAACATCCTCCTCCTTCACCTTTCATCAACTTTTTCACAGGTGTCTCATATTCGTTCCCTTTCCCTCATTCGCCTTGTTCTTTTCTCAGCTCTCTTTACAATTGTCTCACTTTCCTTCCCTATCCCATGAGAGTCGATTATACAGTTTATAAGTGCCTTTTCTATTTCGGGTTTCACATTTCTTTCATCTTTTCCCACTCTTCCTACTTTTCTTCCCCCACTTTCCTTTAGAGCTTTGTTGTACAAAGAATAGTCGTCGTTAAAGAAGCAGTATATCCTCTTATTTATTTGTGTCATTCGCTAGCAAGAATTTCCATGAATTGTTCAATTTTTATGTGGTATCGACCAGACAAAATAATGACTTGTCCACGGATTCAACATATTTTTTAATGGTCCACCAAGATAAGAAAAAAACAAACAAACAAACATCCAAAAAGGTAAGAACTGCAGGGTTACATATTAGCCTTCAGTAACTCCTTAATGGAATAAGCTTGTAGCTGCAAGAACAAAAATACAAAATAGTCTAAGTATTGAAGTGATTAATTAAAAAAAAAATTATCACAGGAGTAACATCACGACCCAAAGAAAACAGGTCAGCTTAGAACGATAAATATAAAGCTTAAAATATCAAAGATCATTAGGATGGAGGATCAAATATAAGAGAATAATAAGAAGGATCAAATATAAGAGAATAATAAGGACTGCCAAGATATCAATGGGAGGCGGTACAGTTTCCACATTCCTATGGACATACTTCCGTGCAAATTGCCATGATGATTAGTTAACTTACAAAAACACTTGATGCCCAAACTTGCGTGTTTGGAAAGTGTCATATTTCATTCCACAACCCCCTTAAAAGTTCCTAATTAAAAAAGAAAGCCACATTCGGGTATCTGTACAAGGAACAATCATACCAAGACAGAAACGACCTGGTGAAGAAACAAAGAACTGGCGCCAAGCTTAAAAAGCATCTGGAAGAAAGAATAAAGAAAAGCAGAAGAAGCTGACCAAATACAGTAGGCCTCCAGGCTGCGTGGTGGGTACCTAAATATATGCACTACCGTCACCTAATTTGATTTTCATATGATCATTTCTGAATGTAATATGCAAAGCGGTGTGTGTGTGTGTGTGTGTGTGTGTGTGTGTGTGTGTATGCTTTAGACGGCTCCATGTAACTTTAAAATACGACACACGGTATTTAGTAGTGTTTTAGTGAGTCACCTGGGAAATGTCGGTCCAAAGCTGGCGCTTGAATTTTAGTAACAAAGGTGTAAAAAGCTGAAGTGGGGAGTGTTATTCTTCGGTAACAGTCGTTGGAACTGGGGACCAGGGAAAAGATAAACTTCCAATCCTTGTGTGTCAAAGAAGGTGACTCTTTTTGGAGGGTGGAGGTGGGAGTGGGGGAAGCTGGTTAAGCCGCGAGACACCATTTCCCTTCTTAATGGCATATTGATGTGGTGAATCCACCGCTCAGCAATTTTGCTGCAAGCGGGATCAAAGAGCCCATATAGAAAACTGGAGCAAGATGATGGTGATACTGATGACCTCAACAAATAAGCAAAAGTGCAAACCATTGAGACAATTCACACTACAAGAAGACAATGAAATACATTTTTAGCTTTGTTTCTGTAATAAAACAGTTGTTATCCGTACATTAATACAGAAATCATATTCAGGCACTGATTTGGGGGTGCGGGGCACTGAGGACCTACTCCCCCATTTTCGGCTGAATACGAGTAGTGATTACTTAAGGCTATATTAAAAGAACAACGGTATTTATGAAAACATATGCAATTAATATCTTACTGCATTTGTACTTGCCTGTTATTGCTGTCCTATGATTAGATTAAGTAAAATAAATGAACAATTAAAAGCCCTTATTCCTTAGGCGCGTAACAGGGTAATTATGCCAGTAATCACGCCCCCTCTTTCTCAGGGTGTTGGATCCAGCCCTGATATACCAAAAATCACAAATTATAAATATCACATTTTGATAATCACATTATAAATATCACATTTTGATAATCACATATCACAGAGATCACATATGAGGAAAACCCAGAAACAGTAGCAGCGTAGGCCTATTATTGAAATACCATTTATGTAAGATCCGCACACCTTACAAGTAGAATTAAGTTAGAATGAAGAGAATAATATCGCAGTGCCCTACTATTATCAAGACCCGCGTCAAAACCCACATACCTTTTAAAGAACAGCCAGATAGTGTTAAGAGAATAAAACAGTATAACTAATCGTCCACATCCACATACAAGCATAACTAAATATCTTAAGCCATGTCTCTAATATAAACAAGATACACATTCTGCACAAACAAACCCCAGGCTGGGTAAATATCATATACCGGCGTCTTCACTCAATACACTCACTGCCACTTGACCTTCTGGGGACGTGGCGGCCAAAACACCGCTTCAGATGACAAAATGTGGACCAAACTCATACTGTCAGCTGGTGGACTCATGAATGTTGCATATACAAAGTTCCGCTGAAAACTTTTGGCAGGGTTCAGAGTTTTGTTACACACATGTATTCATGCATTCATAATATAGAAAGTACCGTAAATATCAGTAGGAAAGTTAACAGAAGCTAGAAAACGAGATAGGAAGAGAGATGGTTGGACATATACATGATACCAGTAGACTGACGGACATATGCAAGAGTGAATAAATACGGACAGTAAAACGATGGTTTACAAGTACTTAGAGTTATAGCCCTGCAGGGGTTTTCCTCCTAGGCTTAGCACAAATGGCCAAAACACCCAAAGGACATCAACCTGGACCAAACTCTAAATGTTGGCTATTAGAGCTCAATGCTTTCTTCGGAAAATGTCGTTAAAAATGCTCGTTAGCGTTTAGAGTCTTGTGACATAATACATACATACAAAAGTGCATACATGCATACATACGTAGTGTATCTAGGAAGAGACTAACACCAGGGGAACAGTCGAGTACTCCCTGAGTGGACGGCAAACTAGCGATAATGAAACCTGGAGCTTAATTTTCACTTGCCCTCAGGACTTAACTCCTGCCCTATTGTGTGTGTGTGTGTGTGTGTGTGTGTGTGTGTGTGTGTGTGTGTGTGTGTGTGTGAATAATGCCAAGAGCACAAACGTACTCTCCTATACATTTTCCTCTGACTGTCTGCATCACATGCGCATTACACATTACAGTATCAGTTTAAAAATTTGAAAACTGGTGTCCGAATACCACCCGGCCTATGAGATCGCACGAGGGAGGGGGGGGGCATAAATGACGCCAACATCAGCCGTTCTCCCAGCTTTGACCAGATGTCATGTTCAGGGCCTTAGTCTGATACTGTTTACATATGTAAGTATTTCTAAATCACCTCCTGTTTCCTTACTAAGCCTCAACGGTGTGAGGTAGTGGGCATCAAAGTATCCTACTACAATATCTACACTCTTTTGAGAGCGAAAGATGATTGTTGTATATACGAGAATATGCACTACAGCCAAACTTGCTCTTATGTTACTGAACTTGAGTCTGTTGAACGTTTTACACTTTGGATTCAGCTCTCCGGCTACTTTCAGATGAAAAATGTGTGTGTTGTTTACATACTACGTAACTGTGCTGAACATACAATATTCTTTACTGTATTCATCTAAAGTGGAACATTTTCTTTCTGTTATTACTCTTCCTCCCTTCTAGGAAATTTCCATCTTAGGTAATTTCAATGCTTAAAACAATCTTTGGCTCCTCTCTAGCCTCTGATCCAGGGGGTGACCAAGCCTAAATATTTCTTATCCTTCCTGATCTTGAGTACCTTATGCATCACCCTACCGAGAATCCTTACTTCATTGGAAAAAACTTCAACTTCATCCAACATCCAGACCTTTTCTCCCACCTAAGAAACAGTAGGTGATGCGAGGTCAGGAGAATCGCTTGTCAAATAGGATCAGTCTAATGACCATCACCTCACTGGGAAATAAAATGAGGTGCCAAAACACTTGTCATTGTCTCCTCCATGCAAAATTAATGCAAAAGGTTCGATCCGCTTTCAGTTACCTTGCCTTACAGCTCTCCATAAATTGTCCTCTCGCATACTCACTTAGTATGTCTAACCAGCATTTTCTTATTGCCATACCATTTTTCCTCCCACCTTCAAAACCCACTCACCCTTCTCACCACTTTATTCACGCCAATAACTTCCATATGACCATACCTTTTATGTACACTCGTCAACAGCTGTGTCCGCAGGCTTTCTTACTTCAAGTTTTTCACTAATCATAATAATCCTTATCCGAACCATTCTCATCACACTCACACGTTTCTCAGCAAACCCATTACCTCTGCTCTTATTCTTGTCATTTCATTTTTTATGTTATACCATAGTTCCATACCTGTATGTTAATTTAGGCACAAAAACACCTCCATGGAAGTCTTGCAAGCTCAGCACTCATACCTCTGGTTCGTATCAAGACACATCATCCACTTTTCTTCCCTGTGCCACTGTGCTTCAACTTTCTCACCAATTCAAGTATCTCTCCATTGACCATAGCATCACACTGAGTCACCTCTCAACAACCAGTACTTACAAGCAGGACTGCATCATTTGAATGCATCGTATCTGAGATACTCTTCCCTTCACCATTCAGTATTATTGTCATCTTACTTCCTATGACATGATTTTTTTTCTTTCTCATAACCAAATCCACAAATATAAAGAAAAGTCATGGGGACATCAGGCAACACAGTCTCGTTCTGACACTGATAAACCTATCACTTACAAGGAAGGACCCGAAAATTTCTGGAATAGATCGATAACGCGGGAAAAGGAAAGACCATCCCATTGCGTCGGTAGGCACAATATGCATGCAGTCTGGTGAATCATTCTGCCACAGGGCATCGCACTGTGAGGGTCGATTCCATATTTCTGGCTTTTTTCTTTGCTCGTGCAATTACTCCTGCGATGTTCATCCTCAAACCATTATGGCGGATTTGAATGAGCGATGAGTGTGCATTATTTTATTTCATTTTTTCTCAGGAAAACTGTGGCTGAGGAAGTGACAATGCTTGAGCAAGTTTTCATGGACCAGGCAATGAAAAAAAAAATACACACAAGTCTAAGAATGATAGTCTCGTTTTAAGAAAGGCAACTTGAGAGACCAAAACTTTCCACGCCATGGTCGTCCTTCGACCTCTTGAACAGATCAAAACATCAAGAAAATCGGACAGGCCATCTGGAAAGATCGTCTTCACAATACTGGCTAACTAGTGGTGGCCACAGGCATTTCTTGGAGTTCAGTCCAACAGATTATGACACAAGATCTTGGCATGCACCAAGTATCTGCAGAATTCGAGTGCCGTCTTCAAATGAATGATCGTAAAGCAAATCGTGTCAACGTGCATCAAGACTTGAAAGAACAGTTGAGAAATGACCCAGAATTTCTTTCAAATGCCATTACGGGTTAAGAGACTTGGTATTATAGGACAGCAGTCCAGTCAGTAGAAGACAACAGCATATCCAAGGCAGAAAAAAGGAGTATAAGGTCAAGTCCAACATCAAGACATTGTCGATCTTGTTTTTTGACACTGGCGGAGTTGTCCATAAAGAATTTCTTCCCCCTGGGCAGACTGTGAACATTACAGTCCTGAGGCATCTACAGAAAAACATCAGCTTCAAACGTCCAGTAAACTGGCACACCCAGAAATGATTCTTGCATCACGACAACGCTCTACCACACACCACATCGTCAGTTCATCACATTTTGGCCAAAAATAACGTCTTTGTTGCTCTGCATCCACCATACCAGATCTTGCTCCTTGTGATTTCTTCTTGTTCCTCAAGATTAATTTAGAACTGAAAGGGAGTCGATTTGACAACTTAGAAGAAATTAAGGAATATTTGTACCGTAGAAGTCTCTGGACAAACTGACAATTACGACTACAGGAAATGTTTCCAAGAATGTATAACGTGCTGGGACTAGTGTACAGCATCTCAAGGGGAGTACTTTAACTCCCTAACCGCGGGTGTCATTCCAGAATGACATTGCAAAAACTGGACCAAACCGTGGGTGTCATTCTGGAATGTTTGTGAATATTTTGAATACTGCACGTTTTTCCGCGCGCCAATTGTTTCAAGGGAGAATAACTACCAAGTTCTTTCACTCCAGCTGACCCCCACCTCCCTCCTCCCACCCCCCGGGCCCCCACCTCCCACCCCCTGGGCCCCCTACCCCCTGGGCCCCCCACCCCACCCCTGACCAAACACGCATCAGTATCTGTCCAGCTGTGTGAGTGACAACAGCGCTGATGTGGCAGTGAAGTGCAGGCAATTACAGTGCCTTTTATCTGCCTCAGTGAACACAGAGTGGGTGTTTATCGTATGTGCAGTGTTCACATATGTTTATAGTATTATTATCAGAATGAGGTTGGCATTTGGTAATGGTGTGTGAGCGAAAAATAGTGATTTTAGACGTTCACTTCTAATGGCACTGCTCATCCAGTGATAGTCAACGAAATCATGAAACCTACATCATTGCAAAGCCGAAGGTTAGTACATTCTAATGGTACCTTATTTTTCGCTCTAGATTTATTCTGTGCAGAGTTATAAAGGTTTAAAGTTTGTTTACATTTTAGCTGAAACCCCCGCGGGGGGGGGGGGCAGTCGGGTTAAAACAATGCCTGCGGTTAAAGGGTTAAAGGGAACTAAATTGAATTTGCTATAAGTTTCGTAATAAAGTTTTTTAGTTAACAATATCGGGAATTTTTGGATCCCCCTTCGTAGACGTCCACCAACCCTTATGGCATCGTTATTATTATCATAAACACTCTTAGGGGCACTCAGCATCCAGTCTATTACCATCACACCATAGAACTGGAAAACCTTCCATAAGCCCTTCCTGTTACCTTCCCATAAACTTTTTTTCCCAAATCCATTAATGCATGGCTACCTTACAGCTCTACTCACAAACCCTTTCCACTATTTGTCTCATTGTGAATATTTGATCCACGCATCTTCTGTGCCTCTAGAAGCTACCGTGTTCATCACTGACCGTACCATCTGGTAATTACATGTCATTAATCATCTTCAATATACCTATCATGCATCATTCAACAAACTTACGTTGCTATAGTTTTTGCCCTCGCTTCACTTACCTGTTTTTGGTATGGGGTACAATTGCACTTTTTTTTCTTACTGATGGTATAGTATCATTCTTCCAAGCTCTGCTACATGTTCATAACAAACACATTATTCCCCTCTATCCACTATACTAATCGTCTCTGCATTGATCTCATCAACAGTTCCTGGCCTATCATTCTTCAAGCCACACAACATTCTTAACTTCTGCCATTGTCGCATCACCAGGAATTACAGTCATTCTCTGCACACCAAAACCAATGAATATATATATAAATATATATATATATATATATATATATATATATATATATATATATATATATATATATATATATATATATATATATATATATATATATATATATATGAGCCTCTGTGGTGCAGTGGTAAAGTGTGCGTTTTCGTACACTGAAGAGCGAGAGCAGTGCGAGTATAAGTGGTTGGGGAATGGCTGGGAGAAGAAGAGATGAGAGGAGGGAGGAAGAGATCAGTAGGGCGGAAGTAGTGGAAGCGATAAAGAAGATTAAGTTGGGAAAGGCCCCAGGAATTGATGGAGTGTGTGGTGAAATGCTTAGGTATAGGGGTGAGATTATTGTGGAGTGGATATCGATGTTGTGTAGATTGGCTTGGGAAGAGGGAAGAGTTCCAGAGGACTGGAAATCAGGTATAATTGTTCCTTTATACAAAGGAAAAGGGGAGAGAGAAGTATGTGGTAACCATAGGAGTATTTGCCTTCTTAGTGTGACTGGTATAATATATGGTAGAGTACTCACTGACAGGGTTAGGCATATGACAGAGGAGCTAGTTGGAGAAGAACAAGGGGGATTTAGGAAGGGAAAAGGGTGTGTAGATCAGATATTTGTTCTAAGATGTTGCGTGGAGAAGTATCCAGAGAAGGGAAGGAAAGTGTATGCTGCCTTCATGGACTTGGAGAAAGCTTATGAGAGAATAGATTGGCAAGGTATGTGGAAAGTATTAAGAATATATGGAGTGGAGGGGAAATTGTTGAGTGCTGTGAAGAGTATATACGAGGGAGCTAGGGCTACGGTGCGAGTGGATGGTGAGCTGAGTGAGTTCTTTGATCTCAATGTGGGACTGAAATAGGGTTGTGTGATGTCTCCATGGCTGTTTAATATATACATGGATGGGGTTGTAAAGGAGGTGCAGGGTAGGGCAGTGGATGTGGGGGTGGCTCTAATGAATGAGGGTGAGATTTGGATGATTCCGGTGTTGGTGTTTGCTGATGATACAGTATTGTTGAGTGAAGATGAATGGGACTTGCAAGGTTTGGTGAATGAATTTGGGACAGTGTGTGGGAGGAGGAATCTGAAAGTTAATGTAAACAAAAGTAAAGTTATGGTGTTTGAGAGGAATGAAGTCACAGAGTGTGCAGTGAGGTTGGATGGTGAGGATATGGAGAATGTGAGTGCATTCAAGTACTTGGGTAGTGTGATGAGTAAGGATGGAACTTTGGGGGATGAAGTGCGTGAAAGGGTGCAGCAGGGAAGGAAGGTTGTTGGTACACTGAATGCAGTGATGAGAAATAGGGAGGTGAGTATGGAAGTTAAGAAGTCACTGCATGATAGTATTGTGATCCCTACCCTGACGTATGGAAGCGAGGCGTGGACCTTGCAAGAGGGGAACAAGTCAAGAGTGAGAGCAGTGGAAATGAGTTACTTGAGAGGAGCATGTGGAGTGACGTGGAGGGATAGGTTGATGAATGAAGAAGTGAAGGAACGTTGTGGGGTGGATGTGGATGTGCTTGAGAAGATTAGGAGAAATACACTGAGGTGGTTTGGACATGTGGAGAGAATGGAGAAAGAAAGACTGACTAAGAGGGTGTATGTAGGTGAGGTGGAGGGAGGGAGAGGGAGGGGTAGACCGAGGATGAGGTGGAGGGATGAAGTTGAGACGTATATGAGGGGGGGGTGAGTTGGAGGGAGGGTAGTCACATGGTGGGTGACAGAGTGACTTGGAGGCGTTTTGTCAGTGGCCACCCTTTGTGGGATTAGGTCGTCGGACTATAGATAGATAGAGATAGAAGAACGAGGGTTCGCCCCCTGCCAGGGTGATAAACTTTAGGAGCATTCTTCTGGCCACGTACTGCACTGGCGGACACAAAGGGTGCTGTGGTTGAACCAGTGTTGCATACTGTAAAGTATCCTTGCACCCAGTCGCCTTGCTTGGGCCGATTACACTTGGTTCACAGACTACACACACATCCAAAGACACTCCAACACTACAATTACATTTACAAGCACTTTTCACCCTACATACAATCTCTACCAGACAGCCTAAGCCACTTGGTAGAGATACATTGGCTGTATCGTCCCCACTTCGGTCGGGATAGGCCGGTCCTGCAGTGGACACCCAAACGGCTGATGATATATATATATATTGTTACGAGGTTTTTAAAAGTATGCAATATTAAAGGATAATATTCAATAATACTTGAGAACAGGGACAAAGAATAGACTTGTGAAAATCAAGCAATGATTACTTTATGCTGCCTTACTTCGCCGATTCTCTAAGCACGAGAATTTATAAACTTTCTCAACAGTACACAGCAGAGACTAATTACTCACACGGGCTGTTTATTAGTACTATTGGCCTCTGGAGAAAGTGACTCCACCCCTGACAATCAATAACTAATGCTATTAATGATAAACAGGTTCTTGCTGGTGCAATTAACTCCTGGTTGCACAACGGATTTTAAGCTTAATACAAAAGGACTGGTCTAAGTACCAGTTGTGAATAATGCAAAGCGTTTATGCAAACTAGGAGCTATAACTAAAATAAGCTTAATGGAGAAATAAAACACGAATTTACATTACATTAAGCTCAAGAAAAAGAACTGTTAAATTTATTGATTACAATGAAATAAATTTACGTTACATGTTTCAAATGATTTCAAAATAAGGAGAACACACTCATTCACTCACTCAAAAGCTAAACTCTTAAACCTAGGAAAACGAAAAGAAATACTGGTCAGAGAGTGGACTAACTGGATGACTGGGCGACGTTGCTGAGGAAGGACGCTGCACACGCTGAGTCTCTCGCCAAATCACACTAGGTGGGAAACTGGACAACGGCAGCGGCGAGAACTGGGTGTCGGCTGAGGAAGGATGCTGCCACACACGCTGCTCGACTGATCAAACCTTCTTCCACGACGCTCAAATCCTGACTGAGTTCAAATCGTGAGAGAGAGGCAAGTGTCGAGCCGCACTTGCTAATGGCTAGAATGAGCGAAACACGCCCATAACAAATCACTCAGAGGACATGCTGATGTCGCACACAAAGACGATCACTTATGAAACAGTGAAACGTGGTTCTGAAAACACTCCCGATCGGGTGAATACGTGGCAGTTGACAGTGATACATACTGGGATTCCACTAGAATTCGCGGTTTCCCACTAAAATTTAATGTCACGAGTTTATTTAAATATAAAAAAGCGCAGACTCGTGACATATATATATATATATATATATATATATATATATATATATATATATATATATATATATATATATACTGTATATATATATATATATATATATATATATATGATTCTGGAAAAATTTGTTTGCTGGAAATGTATATTGTGAGTTTGGTGTATTTAGACACCAAATTTAGCCCACTTGGATGATATTTACTGGTGCAGTATCTTAACCAAAGTTTGAGCCTGATAAGCAAAATTATTGCTGTGATATTAATCTTTATTGTTATTTGAAAAAAAAAAAAAAGTGTTTACTTCACTTCATTGGAGGCTACATTCTGGTAATACCCATATTTGTTTCTTTTTTTAAGGGTTTGGCTTTTGAATTATTATTGAGTTATTACTAAGCACTTATTTACTATGACTGAAGTGATAATTTCAATGCCAGTGATGCAGGAGCAAAACCAAGATTTGTTTTGTTGGCCAGCTAAATGAAAGACTACTTGAAAGTAAGTTACCTCCTTGTCGAAAAGTGTTAGAATAAATTTTCTACCTGATGCGAACAGAGACATGAACACTGAGGGATTCAGTATGTGTTCTGTCTGAGGAACTATGGGGATTCTGGGAGAGAGCTCACATTCCTGCATCACAGCCACGGAATCATATCCCCCAAATCGAATCTCCCTATCATGGAGAAAATGGAAAAAAATAAGAGCCGGAAAACAGAAAGAGAGGAGAAGAAGAGAAAGAACGTCCAAGAACAGATGAAAGATCTCTTTGATACTGCACACACGAATGCCTTCCACCTCATCAAAATTCGTGAGGATAAGTTCTTGTGGCTCAGAGGGAGAAAGGGAGGCAAGGCTCTATGCTGAGGATTGATGTCAAACTCTACCGGAAAGAACAAAGACAGAAAGAGAGACAACAGACTGAACAGGAGAGAAGAGAGTGTGAGGAATGTCATCGAGCAGTAAGAGAGGAAATAGTGGAGATGGAGGAAAGCCCGTCTAGTGATGGAGACGAAACAGGTGACAATTGTACAGCTATAGTAGGTCCTTCCTTTTCGGATGCAGTTACTCCTCTGAAAAGCCAACGGGCATGAAAAACTGTCACTTCTCCAGTTGCTGCTGCTTTAGATCAGACAAGACTTCAGCCTGTGCTGCAGTCCATCTGTCTTGTGACCATTTCTGCCTGCAGACAATATCCAACAATGTATATTATCAACAGGCAAAATATCCATCGAAATCGAATCAAAAGTCGGAGGGAAGCTGCAGAATGGCTGAAGAAATAATTCCATCCAACTGTGTCACTTGTAGTGAGCTGGGATAGAAAACTAATTCCCGGTGTAACAGGAGCAAATGTCACTGAATGCCTTCCCATTCTCGTTTCAGGTGACGGAGTTTCAAAGCTTTTGAATGTACTCAGTTTGGAATCAGGGACAGGAAAGGCCACGGCCAATGCCATCACCGAAACCTTGAATGACTGCAGTATATCGGAACGTGTGGTAGGAATGGCATTTGACACCACTGCCAGCAATACCGGATTGTAGGCAGGGGCATGCATCCTTATTCAACAACAGTTGCACAAGGATCTCCTCCACCTGGCTTGTCAGCATCGCATTTTTGAAATCCTTGTTCAAAAGGCCTTCACCATTTGCCTTTAGACAATCCTCTGGCCCTGACATTAACTTATTCAAGCAGTTCAAAGCAAGTGGAATACTATTGACACAACATGCTTTCAGACCTTCTATGACAATGAGGAAATGAAGGTAACTGATAGTGAGCAATGTGATGAGCTCATAGCATTTTGTATGAAACAGTTGCAAGAAAGCCAACCTCGAAATGATTATTGAGAATGGCTAGAACTGTCCATTGTTATCTTGGGTGGTGTACCGCCCCGTGGAACACGGTTTCAGCACCCTGATGCTTGCCACTATGCCAGATGGATGGCTAAAGTTACATATAGCATCACAGGCTATCATTTCCATCATCAGACAAGCATCACACTGAAGCAAGGCCGAGGATTGAAGAGGTTTGTTGTGTTTATCATGAAGCAACTCCTGAAATCATGGTTCATGACAACAAAAACAGCTCTAGCTCCAGCAAACATTCTGAGGCTTCTCCAGGAATTGTCACTTTATCCTGACAAGGACACCTCACAAGTCTTCTTGAAAGCAATAGGTCGTCACTTGTGGTATCTGTCAGTGCAATTAGTTGGAGTAGCCTTTTTTTTTTTTTTTTATCCAATTGTTGACTCTAAGGAGTAGCGAAAAATGGTGATGGCTCTTAACAAAAAAGGATGCAAAGATCAACTAAAGACAGCAACAGTTGTACTTGAGGCAACAACACTGAATCAGAAAACAATTTCAAGTTTTGTGACCAGTAACACCAAGAAGATCTTCACCCTGGTGGCCTTCTGCATTCATACCTAGAATTCGTGGGGATTAGAAGGAAGCTGACCACATCATCCAGGGGCTACAGGTAACAAATGACTTTGCTGAAAGAGGGGTATCACTGATTCAAGAGAACTCAGTGTTGACCAAGAACAACTACCAACGGCAGCTTCTTCTCCAGGTCATTGAGCAACACAGGCAAGTGTATCCAGACGTGAAGAAGGCTGAAGCTGGCAGCAATTACAAGACATAAAACCAGACAACGATGAGTGGGAGTTGGGTTCCCATGATATCCCCACCCCCAAAGTGAGGGGGCGAACTAGATAGCTCAATGACAATATAAACTTTACGCCACAATAGTATATCTTAGAACATGATGCGGCACCAGTTAAAATTATCTAATTAGCATGAAGATTTGCATTCACCATTTTTAAACAACAGGAACTTAGTCCTGCAGCAGCTGAAACAAATTTTTCAACTTGAAAATTAAGGACCAGCCTAATATATATATATATATATATATATATATATATATATATATATATATATATATACAGTATATAAGAAAAGACAAAAATCATAATTGTGTGACGGCTACACATCTTTAACCCAAGGCGTCCCGTCAATGTATAGGTACGTTGCAGCATTTTGCATTTGCCAGTCCCATCGATGTACTGGTACGTCGTGCAATTGCAAGGTTCATAATTTGCACAATTTTCAATTTTCGCGCGTGGTTTTTCGTACGTATACACGGGACATCTTCCTCTATTCCTCTACAAGATGCCAAGCAGGGCATTACACCGCATAACCTCCCCCCTCCTGCATGCCAATGTCTCAGCAATTCACCTGTTACCAGTGACCTGGCCAATAAAGACCTTCAGGGCCAGAGTGATTCCCCAATCGATGACAATGTGAAGGACAAAGTTTACATAGCATTAGAGGAAGAAACAGTCAGAAATGATGATCAGGTAATGTGACAAAAAAAGGTCAGGTATGGTGATGAGTTAGTGGGTGAAACAATGCTTATAATGCTTATATTACTGTTTGAAAACCAATATATTCTCATACTACATATAAATTCGTACCAAGTAAATAAATAAATACCGTTTATGAGTGGTGTGAAATAGTTACCCTCCCATAGAACTCGTTTTCTTTGGTGCCAGCCTGTTAGAAAACCCAGTAAGGTAAGGAGGTACTGCTACCAGGATCGAGTATTTTAAACCACAGGTGAGCGATTTCTCTATGAATTTTCGATGTTTCTCACCAAAAGCAGAGGTTTTAGCCAAAAAAATAAAAATCGAAAATACTTCGGGATTGGGGGGTGTCGAAGGTGCGAAATTGCTTGGGACATGACAGGTTAAGACTGGCAGTAGCCAGGTGGGAGCGAGCTCCACAAAGATTTGGGTACTTTATAATACGATGTTATTACGATAATTCTTAAAACCATTCTGTTCTCAACACTACCATTTATTCGAATTTGAAGACGTTCTTACTGTCTTCAGTTTCCTTTGATAGGTTTTTTACTATCATCCCGCACACTTTCACACTTCTTTCTACCTTCATTCCTGCATCTTCCCACGTCTTTCAAAAAGAGATTCCAATATTCTGAATGTTGTGCATTATTTTTTTATTTTTTACAAGATCATCATTATCTTCTTTCTCCTCTGCTAATCTAATTGCATGCTCTGACTCCTAATGTATTATCTACTTCATGTACTTGGTCCTCTTTCTTGCATCCACACTAGTGATTTCTTTATTTTTTTTCCCTTCACTACCCTTCCAACCTCTTCATCTCACCATACTATACTTTTTTTTCGTGGTTGCTAACATCACGATGTGGTCCATAGCTTTGGCATTCCTAACTAAACATTTGCAATATACATTCCAATAAATGTCCAGGCATATTTGTTCTCAGTTCGTTGACTCTAACTTTTCCACTAACCTTTTCCAGCATTTATGTCACTTCTAGGTTCATCAACTTCTTCATTTTCAGTCTTTCACTCTGAGTGCCCTTCATTCTCCTAACCGCCTCGTTCCTCTCTTTTACGTCGAGGAAAAGAGTCACATGATAGCATGAACCTCTAGGCCATTCTCTCACCACCCACAAACATTTAGGCTCCTTCGGCATTCTCTCCATTCCCTCTGCACTGTGTATACTTTCGAGCATCTTTGTGTTTAAGTATGAATTGCAAATGCTTAAACTCCTTTCCTGACATATATCCTTCAGTTGTCTTCCGTTATTATACTCCCCTGGTATTCCATAATGCCCCGTTATATCATTCACAGGACGAGTGTCAAATCCACCATTCATGAACCTTTAACCCCTTAACCGCGGGGCGTCACTTTCGTGACGCTTGGGAGCAAGGGATCAAACCGCGGGGTGTCACTTTTGTGATTCTGTGTTATTTTGAATTCACCCGGGCTTTCAAGTGGTGGCTTGTATCATCTAGCAGTATTGCCAATGTCCAACACTAGTCAGCACTCCTAATCTCATCAGCACTTCCTTCCATTGTTGACAATTTAGCAATTGCTCCCTGTTCTTGACCCCCCTCCCAACCTCCCCTCCATTACCCTCTCCTCTTGCCTGCCTGGCCGTGCTACACTAAGTAAATCTTGCCTGGAATATTCCACTGATTTCATCCATTGAAATAAGCCCTATGCCCTATTCTTATACCAAATAATATATACAAGAAAGAAATAAGGTAAGTGATAGTGCTATATACCTGGAATTGGCTAATTATCACCTGACAACACCTCACGTGCACTCGTTCGCTAATTTTCGCTGTTTATTTCCCCTTGAAATATGCCATATAATCTATTCTCGTAATAATAATATATATAAGGAGGAAGGGAGAAGCCAAAGTGATATTTACATTCACCTGGAACTTCCTAATTTATTATGTATTGCCAAGACTTCCTGCCAATCATTTCATAGCGTATACTGTATATTACCAGCTGTCACCATGCTGAGATTAGCAGCACTGCACTTCCCCTAGGCAGACCACCACACGCTGTATTTAGTTTACTGTCATCTTTCAAGGTGAGAGCATGTCGGATTCACGCCTGTCAAATTCCACCCCTTTTTAGCCCCATGCAAAGGGCCCTGTGACCTCTACCCCCTACTAAACCTTGTGTGGAAAGAGATAAGGGGATAAGTGAGTGGTGTGGAATGTGAACTGGCTAACTTGTCAATGAAACTGATAGAGAGTGACTACGATCTTTCTGGTAAGTTAAATAGTGCAAGTGGAAATGTAAGTAATGTGTAAACAGCAAGTGAAAGCACTGAATGTAAATATAACTGAACAATGGAAAATAGTTTTATAAGTTACTGCAAGTGACAGTGCATCAAAGTGTAAAATAAAAATGTAAATAATGTAAATAAAATAGAGAATGTGAGTAGAAATGTAAATAAGTAGTAATATAAGAATACAAGTATAAATACTAGGAGTAATGAAAGTGAAAGTGAGTGAAAGTAATGAAAATGAAAGTGACAGCTTCGCTCTAAGCTAGTATACACGAGAAACTGAATGCCTGGAGTGAAAATAAACTACTAGTACTGAAAGAAACTTATAGATAAATATTGTATATATAAATCAGTGTAATAAAGTACTAGGAATATAAAGTGTGAGTGTGTTTATAGATAATAAATGACAGCTCCGCCTCAGAATACCATCAGGGAACCAGCACGGGAGGAAAGCTTGTATGCGCCCGTAATTTACATTGGTTTCACGGTGGTTTTTTTTTTTTGGAGTATGGATTCCAAACTACTTGAAATTCATGGAATAGTGTTTGTAGTTATAATATCAGGCAGTGGTAACCATATTACAGAGTGTCGGGAAATGTAAAATGGAGACTCCATTACCCAACTTCAGAAGTCTCCACAAGTCCTATGGCAGTCGACGAAGGCTCAACAAACATTCCAGGGGAAAGCTTGAGGTATGTGCCATATGCATATGTAATTATAATATTCTAGGACTAGTAACTGATTTTCGGAAATATTTTTTAAAAGTCAGTCGGAACGCGAATATCCCCGTGTGAGGTGCACGGATACGCCTCTGACATGCACGCTCTTAAGGGGTTAATAAATTATTTAATAACTCACTTAACCCTTTCGTACATGATGACATGTTTGTCGTCATTAGGTTCTGGCCGCATTGACATGTTAGGCGTCTTTAAAGCAAAAAACAGCCAGAAAATAAGTTTTCAGCCGATCCGCATCTTTTTTGGAAGTGTCATAGCTTGCTTGGAGCTTGTCAAAATTAATGAGTTGGCAACTGTGGGTCCCGATAATGGCGCGAGAATGGACACGTTATTCAGTACCAAATGAACTGTGAGTGGGGAAGGTACTGTGTGGTTTTGTCCCTTTAACCAGCCCCATCCTGACCACTTTTCCACCATTTTAGGAAAATATATTTTTTTGGCTCAAACCTTCGCTTTCGGTGAGAAACATCGAAAATTCATTGAGAAATCACTCACCTGATGTTTAAAATACTCATTACAGGTAGGAGTACCTCCTTACCTTACTGGGTTTTCTATCAGGCTGGCACCAAAGAAAACGAGTTGTATGGGAGGATAACTATTTCACACCACTCATGAACGGTATTTATTTATTTACTTGGTACGAATTTATATGTAGTACAAGAGTATATTGGTTTTCAAGCAGTAATATAGGCATAATAAGCATTGTTTCACTCACTAATACCTGACCTTTTTTTGCCACATTACCTGATCATCATTTCTAACTGTTTCTTCCTCTAATTCTATGTAAAATTTGTCCTCCACATTGTCATTGATTGGGGAATCACTCTGGCCCTGAATTTCATACCGTGGCATGACATGGCTATACTGGCCAGGTCACTGATAACAGGTGAATTGCTGAGACAATGGCATGCAAGGGGGGGGAGGAGGTCATGCTGGGTAAGGCATTGTCCCTGCCTGGCATCTTGTTGAGGAAGGTGTCACGTGTATACGTACCAAAAATGACTCGCGAAAATTGAAAATTGTGCGAATTAGGGACCTTGCAATTTTTTCGCGTTTATGTACGTCAACGGGATTGGCAAGGAAAAAACGTGTGGACGTTAAAGAACGTCGACGGGATGCTGCGGGTTAAATCTTCATAAGGATTAGAAGGAAGGTGACCACATTGTCCAGGGGCTACAGGTAACAAATGACTTTGCTGAAAGAGGGGTATCACTGATTCAAGAGAATCCAGTGTTGACCAAGAATAAAGACCACAGGCAGCTTCTTCTCCAGGTCGTTGAGCAACACAGACAAGTGTATCCAGATGTGAAGAAGGCTGCAGCTGGCACCAATTACAAGACATAAAACTAGACAACAATGAGTGGGAGTTGGGTTCCCATGATATCCCCCCCCCCCAAGTGAGGGGGCGAACTAGGTAACTCAATGACAATATTAACTTTACGCCACAATAGTATAACTTAGAACATGATGCGGCACCAGTTAAAATTATCTAATGAGCATGAAGATTTGCATTCACCATTTTTAAACAACAGGAACTTAGTCCTGCAGCAGCTGAAACAAATTTTTCAACTTGAAAATTAAGGACTATCCTAATATATATATATATATATATATATATATATATATATATATATATATATATATATATATATAGATATAGATATATTATATATATATATATATATATATATATATATATATATATATATATATATATATCAGAAATCATAATTGTGTGATGGCTACACATCTTTAAGACTGGCAGTAGCCAGGTGGGAGCAAGCTCCACAAAGATGTGGGTACTTTATAGTATGATGTTATTACGATCATTCTTAATACCATTCTGTTCTCATCACTACCATTTATTCGAATTTGAAGACGTTCTTACCATCTTCAGTTTCCTTTGATAGGTTTTTTACTATCATCCCGCACACTTTCACACTTCTTTCCACCTTCATTCCTGCATCTTTCCACATCTTTCGAAAAGAGATTCCAATATTCTGAGTATTGTGCATTATTATTATTTTTTTTTTTCAAGATCATCATTATCTTCTTTCTCCTCTGCTAATCTAATTGCATGCTCTTACTCCTAATGTATTATCTACTTCATGTACTTGGTCCTCTTTCTTGCATCCACGCTAGTCATTTCTTCATTTTTTTTTTCCTTCACTACCCTTCCAACCTCTTCATCTCACCATACTATACTTTTTTTCGTGGTTGCTAACATCACGATGTGGTCCATAGCTTTGGCATTCCTAACTAAACATTCGCAATGTACATTCCAATAAATGTCCAGGCATATTTGTTCTCAGTTCATTGACTCTAACTTTTCCACTAACCTTTTCCAGCATTTATGTCACATCTAGGTTCATCAACTTCTCCATTTACAGTCTTTCACTCTGAGTGCCCTTCATTCTCTTAACCGCCTTCTTCCTCTCTTTTACGTCAATGAAAAGAGTCACATGATAGCATGAACCTCTACGTCATTCTCTCACCACCCACAAACATTTAGGCTCCTTCGGCATTCTCTCCATTCCCTCTGCACTGTGTATACTTTCGAGCATCTTTGTGTTTAAGTATGAATTGCAAATGCTTAAACTCTTTTTCTGACATATATCCTTCAGTTGTCTTCCGTTATTATACTCCCCTGGTATTCCATAATGACCCGTTATATCATTCACAGGACCAGTGTCATATCCACCGTTCATGAACCTTTAATAAATTCTTTAATAACTCACTTTACCCCTTCGTACATGATGACATGTTTGTTGTCATTAGGGTCTGGCCGCATTGATGTGTTAGGCGTCTTTAAAGAAAAAAACCTTAGCCAGAAAATAAGTTTTCAGCCGATCTGCATCATTTTTGGAAGTGTCATAGCTTGCCTGGAGCTTGTCAAAAGTAATGAGTTGGCAACTGTGGGTCCCGATACTGGCGCGAGAATGGACACGTTTTTCAGTACCAAATGAGCTGTGAGTGGGGAAGGTATTGTGTGGTTTTGTCCCTTTAAATCTTCTCTGTTACCCCCGTCCCGGCCGTTCAACATATTTCACTATACCAATAGTGCCTATGTATAGTGTTTGGGCACTTGTGATTAGATTTGGTGTTTGCAATAGGAAATTTGGTGTTTGTGAAGCATTCCTGGTCATTATCAGCTGTTGGCCCAACGAGGATTGTGCTACTGTCTCTAATGAACTACACTACCTCTATCTTGCACCAAATGTGAGTATTCAACTTTAAAAATAGTGACACTGAATCGTGTGAATATAGTGTGCATATCTAGTATACAAGGAATTGGTGAAATACGTGCAGGAGCTTAGAGGGAGGCAGGAAACCGCCCTATGGTCATGACATGGCATGGGTACACCGTAGTTTTTTGCATTTTTCTCGAAAACTATGAGGCATAGGAGAACGTTTTGATCTCAAATGAAAGCCCATGATATTCTACATAAGAAGATGAAATAAAAACATAAAACCGCAAGGAAAAGTTCCTCGCTAGAGTTCCCCGAATAAAAACTCTGTTGTCTGTTGGACATAGGTTTTACTTTTTCTCGTATTACTTGAAAACCATACCTCGTTATCAAACTGCCACCTACCCCATTCGAAAGCTAATAAAATTCTCTTTCCTATGAGGGTATAACATGTAGAGATTGATTAGTAAACATTCGAGTTATGATGCTGGGAACTGAGCTGAATGTTCCCGAATGTTTATTCACACGGCCCTAACGTCTGTAGAGTGAGTTTTTTGTTTTTGCTTATCATGTAGAACAAACATCAACGAAAAGGAATATATGGGTTTTGTAGCAAAATAAATATGTTTGGGTGGTGAAAAAAAGACGAAAATACACTTTTTGGGAGCACACAGCAGCTGGGGAGGAGGGGAGAAAAGCCGATGTGTCGTGGAACACGAAAGTTTTTAAAACTTACCACGCGAGAAAGGGTTTATATAGCGTATCCAAAGAACTACCCTACTTTGCTTTACGCCTATCATCACAAGGTGCATAAACAAAGACTGTTGTCAGTTTCACCTTCTAAACTGGAACTTGATTAATATACAGTAATTTCGAACTGATACATTAATTCCCCTCTCCCACGCATTCCTCATCAACAACGCAACTCTTTCCTTGCATCTGTAATATGCATTCATTCTCGATCTTACACATTTCAGACCCTCCACTTCTCTCACTCAGTGACTTCATAAATTTTCATCTTGGTTTCACTTAGTGTCTTCATGGCTGCTCTAGCGCGCCTAACTACATTCACTTTCATATGCTTCGTACTCACTCCCTCATGGCCATATAAACCTGCCCAGTTTCCCAGGCTTTGGGCAGGTTCTGCAACCCTCAAGGCTCTCTGAACTTCCAACATACATAATCTTATTCTTACACCTAATTCTATGGTATGTACTCTGTCATACATTTCCTCTCCAATTTGCTCCTCCTATCTAATTTTAGCACCATGACCTCTCCTATTGGATAATTATGGTTTATGGGTCTTTCAAAAAGACACATCAGTAAATCAGTAGCATGTTAGGACTGTACACTGGAAGACATTCAGCCAATGCCTCTTTGATTTTCCTTGGAATAATTCTGTATCCTTTGGTTGAGCGTCACCTGGTAATGCTCTGCGTATTAGGGAGATTATTCTGTCCTGCATGGAAGCTAACATTCTTTGTTCGTACCCTGTAATCCTCATAGGAGTAGACTGAAGCACTAGTCCAGCAGAGTGGTACCTCCATGGTAGATGGAAAGCTGACGAAAGGGAGAGCTGGAGCTCCTGCTTCATGAGCCCTGGGTACTAGCTTATCATCATCCCCTTTCGTTGTACTATTCCACTGTTTCAGTAACACAGTATGCTCTCCAATGCAAGTTTCTCTAACCGCCAACACCAAAGTACATGCACATTACACACTACATTACCTATTCAAAATTACTGTAAAAATCGGCATCTCAGTAGCATGCCTTGGAGTCCTCAGGGGGAAGGGGGATATAAATGCCCCCACCATCCCCTCCTTTCTAGGTGACAACCAAGTGAGGTGCCTGAAACCACCGTCTGCCTCACTTCATTTCTGCAATATTCGCAATATTCGTGGCATTTCCTCTCTCTCACTGTTTAACACCACCTCTCCTCCTCTAAACCTCACCTTTTCCTCACAAAGACTAAGCTGCAGCTATTCAAGTCCAACTGTTACATATATTTTATGAATGGAGCACTTCTGTGATCTGGTGTATAGATTATTTTTTTTCATTCATTTGTTTTTCCTTCCTCTGTTCTGTTATCTAAAAAAACAAAAAAAAAAACAAAAAACTGTCTGAGGCAACTGATAGCAAACTCTTCTCTGTATCATCCTACTTTTTCGATACTCACTGCAAAGCCAGAAGTGGCTGTTGTGTTGTGATTGTTGTGAAATATTCGCCCTGCAATTGTTGGGGCACGGGCAAACATAAGAGCCCATCAGGGAAGAGGCAGAAATAAAGCTCTCAGAATGAGAGCATAGCAGGACGGCAAACTGGTGAACGAGGGATAAGGCGGCAGAGGCAGGGGATGGTGCGATGGCTGGTGGTGAGATGGGCTGCCCGATGATCGACAAGGGTAGGGTGGGAAAAGAGAGCTGGGTAGACGATGCGGCGCCAATGGAAGAGGCGGCGATGAGCTCTGGATGAAAGACTCGACGGTGGATGGTGAGGCCGGCTGCATGATGGACAAAAGAGGGCAGGGCGGGACTAGAGCCGGGTAGACAGCACAGCGCCAATGGAGGAGGCACTGACGAGCTCAGATGGAAGCTGCCCCAATGCTGCCCTCAACCCCCTAGCCCCTGGTGGAAAGGGCAACATAAACTCGCCCAGCTCCCCAGCAGCAGAAGTTGGAAGCATGGAGGGGAAGCCCAGTCTTGGTCGGCACAAGGGCACAACCCCGGTCCAGGTAGTGGCGGAGGGAGGGTTGTCGGCCGGGTATTAAGGGCGGAGGAGCCTCAACCTCCTGGTAGGCAGACCAGGGCACTCCCTCAGGTGGAGAGGACAGGCCCGTCCCTCGGCTGGTATGGCTGCTGTGGAGAGCTGGTCCTGCCGGGAGGTGTTACCACAATGAGAGATGGGCTGCGAGTAGCTGTTGTGTACATGTACTCAACAACATACCTGATCATGTGTTTCTGAACTTGAATCTTATAAATTCTTTGCTCTCTGGCATTGGCTATACTGCCATTCTCCGAATAAAAATATCTGTGCCTTTCACTTATCCCCTAATTCTGCCGACTATTCAAACTTCATTGACTGTCTTACTTCTAAGGTGGAACACATCCTATCAAAATCATCAATGATCTAAGCTGTACATCTAACCCTATCCACTATTATGCTGATGACTCCACCCTTCACCTTTCCATTCACTTCTTACAGCTTCATCTCAGCAATTCCTTCAACAAACAAGGGATGAGGCTATGACACATTAAATGTCTGACTTGGCTCATATCTCTGGTTGGGGTAAAAGTAATACTGTTTTTAACGCATCAAGAATTCAGTTCTTATATCTTTAAACTGTGATCCTGCATCATCTTTAAACATACTTGTGATTTCATTCTCTTGGGATTAATCTTGGAAATGTCATATCACCCCTGTCTGGAGTACAACTCTCATGTATGAGGAGGCTCCCCACATATTGTTCTTCTCAACAAGGTGATGTTAAAGGCTTTTTGTCACACTAACTCTCTACCTCCAACTGGCTCCCTTCAGTCTCTATCTCTTTGTCGCAATATTGCATCTTTACCACCTTTCTATCATGACTTCAATGGTCGCTGCTTCTCTGAACTGTCTCCTTGCATCCCTTCACCACTATGGCGGGTGCGTAGCACCCGTCAAGCAACAAACTTTTTTTCCTTTTTTATCCAGCTCTCTAATGAAAGAGTTAACCATTATCCCCAGTCCTTCATGTATGCAACAGGTCAGCTTTGGAACTGTCTTCCTCTGTTCATGTTTCCTGCTGCCTTTGACCTCGAGTCTTTCAAATGCAGCGTGTCCAGGCATCTTGAAATGAACTAATCTTGAATTTGGCTCTCTCTTATCTTGTTTTTGTTTTTCTTTGGCGGGAACAATCTCGCAGACTTCTAGCCTTTGGTTTTTTCTTCCTTCCAATTAAAAAAAAAACTAAAGCAGAAAAGTTTTCTTTAAATTATTCATCTTCTAATGCTATCCCAGAGCCATAGAGTAGGAAGAGTTTGGCCAACTCGGTTTCAGACCTCACCTCGCGCGGTCACCTGCGATTGGCTGAGAACCGGTCACGTGACATATGGGCGCCATATTGCATCCTCACCTCACCTCACTTCCCTGACTCCCATACGAAAGCACAGAGATCAAGGGGGACGCTCCATTGCCGTATCACCTGCTATGTACCTATATTTGACCATGAGATGGTTTACTGTGCAGCCTGGCGATGTTCCAACTGCACAGGTATGGGTAAGATACTGCACAGGTTTCCTAGAGATCCCACAAGCAGAAAAAAATGGGAAATTAAAGTCCGTAGGAAAGACTGGACACCATACAACAATTCCTATTTGTGTCCTGTGTGCAAATCTGTTCTCATTCTCTCTAGTCTTTTTGTTCATCTGTCTGTGTATCTGTCTCTTAACCCACCCCATCCCGACGTTTTCTGGGGAGTGGTACGCCCCAGTCCCAACATTTTTGGACCTTTTTTTTTAGGCTCAAACATTCACTTTTGGTGAGAAACATCGAAAATTCATAGAGAAATCGCTCACCTGAGGTTTAAAATACTCGATACAGATACGAGTACCTCCTTACCTGACTGGGTTTTCTAACATGCTGGCACCAAAGAAAATGAGTTCTATGGGAGGGTAACTGTTTTATCCACTCATAAAGAGTATTTATTTATTTACTTGGTATGAATTTATATGTAGTACAAGAGTATATTGGTTTTCAAACAGTAATATAGGCATTATAAGCATTGTTTCACTCACTAACTCATCACCATTCATGACCTTTTTTTTCCCACATTACCTGATCATCATTTCTGACTGTTTCTTCCTCTAATGCTATGTGAATTTTGTCCTCCACATTGTCATCGATTGGGGAATCACTCTGGCCTTGAATGTCTTTATTGGCCAGGTCACTGGTAACCGGTGAATTGCCGAGACAATGGCGTGCAGGGGGCGGGGAGAGGTTATGCAGTGTAAGGCATTGTCCTTGCTTGGCATCTTGTAGAGGAATAGAAGAAGGTGTCCCGTGTATACATGGCAAAAATCACTTGCAGAAATTGAAAATTGTGCAAATTAGGGACCTTGCAATGTTGCCGCATTAATTTACGTCTCCAGGATATGAGTGCACATCATGTGAGGACGTGAATTCACGTCTCCAGGACGGGGCGGGTTAAGATTCCTGTCCGTTCTAACTATTGCTGTAGACTGAGACGTACTAAACTTATTAGATAGGCTAATAGTTATTAATTTGTTTTCAATTCGGGTTCATGTAAACTAAAGAAAATATATATATATATATATATATATATATATATATATATATATATATATATATATATATATATATATATACACCGGTATATATACAGTATTTGTAGGGCATTAGGAAGAAATAGCTGAGGAAATTATTCACTGTAAGGCTTCATATCTACGCCAAAACACATTCACAAAAAAGGAGGCTCAACGCTCTAAGTCTGGAGGTGAATTAGGAAGCAAAAGCATGGCTATAAGATTCGCTGTAAAGAAGTATAAGTAAAAACTCTTCAACATACACTACTTTAAGGCTGTAGGTTATAGTATGTCCTGTAGATAAATATTTTTACCCCATAGGTAGATAAGTGGTACAGTAATGTATAAATGAAGCGATGGGAAAGAAAATGAAAACATTCAAGGACCTAACAGCTTTTGTACAGGATTTTCAAACTAAAACCATTGTTATTCATACTTGTTGTTAGGCAGGTACAGGGGAGGCCTTGGTTGGGTTTTCATTTTCTTTCCTCCTGTTATTATACATTAAAACGTTCTATCATAATCATCAGCCATATATGTATGTATGTGTGTATTTATGTATGTAGTATATATATTAATATATAACCTAGATAGATAGATAGATAGATACATGTATATTTATATATATAAAAGACCTGTACCGAAATAAAAGGCTAGGGAGTTGATATTTGTACTTTTAGTATTATTTTCATACGCCCGGTCAGTGACGTTTAGATGCAAGATGGCGCCCAGTATAGCAGTTGGCCAAACTCTTCCTACTCTGTGGCTCTGTGCTATCCACAAGGAAATCGTATTTAAAAGGTAGGCTACTGGTGCTAGTGTAGCCCTATATGCAAAATATATATTGTATATTTTAGCCCAAAACTGTGTTCTCTTCATCCAATTAAAAATTACTTCCTCCGTTCTAAAAGCTCTGGTAATTCGAACCCTAATCTCTTTGGATCCTTGTGGCACTTTGTCAAACACCATTCAAGGAACATTATATATACTTCCTTCCCTTTTCCATTCTCATAATTTCATGGCGGTTTACCCCTCCTATGAGGAGGAACTCTTTGCCCAAAACTTCTCTAATTCCACCTTGAACTATTTTCGTGTCTTCCCTCATTGTCTTGTCTCACCTCCCCATTCCTGATATAAAAATTCTCCATTTTTTTTTTTTTTTTTTTTTAAATAGCCCCACCGCTCTCAGTACTAATAAGACCTCCTGGTCTGATGGTGTTGTTCGTGTTGTTCTCAAGAGCCATGCTTCTGCCGACACCTTGCTTTTTTTAAGTCTTTTGCTTTTGTCTATCAACTAGTATCTTTCGTTCATGCTGGGCGCTTCTTTGATTCAACTTCTCCTGAAGAAGAATGACTGTCCCCAACTCGTTAAAGTATCGTCCAGTTGCTTTAATATTGTGCATTACTAATGACACTGAATGTATCCTTAGCTGGAAATTTTTCAAACACCTTTCCTCTCACCTTTGTTCTCAGATTGCTAAACCGGGTTGCACCAAGGATGATCTCTATGAATCCCGGTCATCTTTCTTGCAGTGCTTCTGTGAATCCTGTGCCATTGTATGTTACATCTCAGAGGCGTTCTATGGAGTCTGTCATAAATTTTTAATTTGTAAACTGCCCACGCACAGTTTCTGTCCATATATATTTTCTTTCATCTCTAGCTTCCTTTCTGAGCGACTAGTAGCTGCTATTGTAGAGGTCCGCTGTTCTTATAAATCTATTAATGACGGTGTTTGTCAAAGTTCTTCCCTGACACCAACTCTCTAACCTTTGTTCATCAGGATTTTCTAAGCCACATGTTTTCCACTATCCAATCATACACCGACGGCTCCAACCTTCACATTTCAACCCGAATCTCACAGCGACCATCACAACAGCTACTTCTACAATCAAAACATGACTATATGGCATACTTGTTTTCTGACTTTGCTATCATTTCTGACTAGTGCAAAGAAACATTGTTTTTGATGCATCAGAAATTCAGGTTCTTCATCATTAAACCCCCCAAAACTAAAACAGGAGTATCTTTTCATATTCACAAATTTACATCTTACGTTTTCATCAAATCTCAATGTCTCTGAGGCATAATTTTCTCAGGATCTGTCGTGGACAGGTCACATTATCTTCCTCGCAAGATTTCCTTCTAAAAGACTGGGTGTGCTAAGCCTGTTCCATGTTTCCTTTATCCTTGTGCCACATTTGGGTTTGTGAAAGGGTCTTTTTCGTCCCTCTGTTGAGTACAACATATCTGTGTGTGGGGGGAGGGGACTTCTTTCATACAGCTGTTTAGTAGGGAAGCGTCAATGGTTTTCCGTCTCATTAGCTCGCCTCCTCTCATGGACTCCCTTTAATCACTCTCTCTTCGTTCCATTGTTGCCTCTGCATTTCTTTACTGTCGCTATATCCATGACCAGACAATACACACTAGATCGTTTTCTGTCCAGCTCTCTATTGCCCAATGAATCTACGCTTTAAGTTATTCACGTATGCATCTGGTCAGCTATGGAGCGGTTTTCTTTAATCCTTATTTCCCTCTGCCCGAGGCTATCAGTTTCTTTAAACAAATGTTTCCAGGCATCTTAATTGAGTTGATCTTGAATTTGTCGTTATTTTGGTCAGTTGCTCTTGGAATGAAGTTTTTCGGCAGCCTTTTGTTCTTTATCTGCATTAAAACTTACGTACACACACGCACACGACAGGAGTACATACATACATACAGCATATATATATATATATTTATATATAATACACACACACACACACACACACACATACATACTGTACATATACAGTATACTGACGTACGTACATACATTCATATAAACTTATGTTTTTAGCATAGTTCATAGTCGTATCTTCATATATTCAAGTAACACAGTAATTATATTTTCAAAACTGAGACCATGATCGTAATAAGAAGTTTTAGTATTTTCTACTCAAGAATAAAATTTCCTCATTGTCAATAGATAATGAAATTATTTTCCTTTAATTTTCAGTGTGTGTGTGTGTGTGTGTGTGTGTGTGTGTGTGTGTGTGTGTGTGTGTGTGTGTGTGTGTGTGTGTGTGTGTGCCAAGAAGGGTTTAGGCGGGGGAGTTGGGGAAGAGAGAGAAGAGAAAGAAAGGAAAGGGGAAGGGGAGAGTAAGGAGTCGGGGTAAAGATGGTGCGAAGAGCTAACGGGAAGAGATGAGGAACTAGAAAAAAGAAAGACGAGAGAAATGTGAAAGATTAACAGTCTGGTGGCAGAATGGTCATTTTCGGGTGAACCTCGTTCCGAGAATTATACGAAGTTTTATTGCATATTTTGATACGTGGGGATGTAACCATCAAAATAAAAAAGTGCACCCAGCTGGCACACTTGAGCATTTCAAAATGGAGGCCGATATCCAATATGGCTGCCTGCATGAATAATGATGTTAATATAACATGTTTAGCTACCTTTTTCAGTTTTTAATTTTCTTCATACAATAATAATATTAACTTTTCCTATTAGAACCTGCACTTAACAAAATGATCACCTGTAAACCACGCCTTGTAACATTTTATTTTTTAGTTTCATTCTATGAGCAAACTGCCTGATGAAGTGCTTCAAGAGTTCATGGACGGAGGTCATGTATTGCGACATCAACCAGGCACCTGGAATGGCATCTGGTCTGACCAGTACATTAGGACAACTTTCATGCGTTATGGCCATAGTCCAGGAGGAAGTATTGGAATAACCTATCAACCAGCAGCATTGAAAAGGTGGGCTCTTGGACTACATATCTGCGCTCAACTGAAAAAAGATGTTTTCCCATGCTTGATGGAAACGCACAATCCACAGTCATGACCCATAGGGAAGAAGGTACTTCAAGGATACAAAGAGATGAAGTAGACAGCAAAAATTCGGGAGAAGCTTCAAAGCTGCATAGATCCACCGAAAGGAGAGTGCCATCCACCTGGACTTATTAATGTGGTTACAGGTAGGATATGTGCAGAGCATGTCAGTGTTGACAGGGCTGTTGAATTGGAAGCAGCTATGATGAAAACATTTGAGGAATGATGGCCACAGAGTTTTCACAAGCCACTCACAAGACCAGTTGTCCTCATGTCAGCTTCAAGAAAAAAAATTTTAGTGAACAATATATCTGTGTATAATACCACATTGATCTATTCAAGAGTGCATTGTCTTCAAACCTCTAGGAACATCAACATGAGAGATGTTCTCTCTTATGAGTTGGCTGCATTTCCTCCCTCAATACTCCAGGAAAAGACAGGTGTTATGAGGCTGCCACCTTCTAAAGCCACCCTGAAAGCCAAAATCCAAGTGGAAGTATCTGATTGCAGAACGGTTCCAGCTGATGCTATAATACTTGATAGGTGTGCAGTTCTCTGGGGTGTCAAATGGACAAGCAAAGGTGTCACAGAAGATTATATACCAAAGTTTGTGCAGTACATATGTCATTGTCTTTTAGCCGCAAACACACGTCTGGTCTTTGACAGAAATCACAGTGGAAGCATAAAAAGATGAAAAACGAGCAGCTAGAGCTGGGAAGGAAGCAAGTAGATGCCACAGACTGTCACTAGCAAGACCTCTGCCACCACAGAAGGTCTGCACATTTGTTACACACAATAAATCCCAGGTGATTAATCTCATTTGTGAGTATCTGTGTGAGCACACTGATCTACTGCCACACAGTGACAAATACCTTGTGATTACATGTAAGGAACCAATGCCAGTAGAGCTTTGTAATGGAATCAGAAGAAGCAGGGCTGACTTGCGCACTACTCATGAGGAAGCTGATGTTATTGTGGTGCAGCAAGCTGTCCATTTGGCAAAGTCAGGAAAACACAGCATTAGAATATTTGCTGATGACACAGACATATTTGTCCTGCCATGCCACTTCTATAAGCAAGAAAATCTTGCCTGCAATATAGTAATGGTTGGAACAAGCCCTTCACGATCAAGTGCAGATATCAAAGCAACAGTTGAGCAAAATCAAGATGTTCTCAACAGTCTGTTACCTGCTCATGTCCTTACAGGATGTGACAGTGTTTCATATTTGTGGGGTACTGTTAAAGGAGCAATGTTAAAGGCAATAAAGAGTGGGAAGACACTTACTAGATTAGGGTGGCAACAAGAAGAGCTGACTGATGTTACTGCTGAAGCCACAAAATTCATTGCAGCATGTTATGGCTTTCCAAATGAAAACAACTTCTTTAAGATATATTGTGTGCCAATCAAAGATGAGCAATCTTCGGCTCACCACAGCACCAGAGCTAAAAGCTTTGCCACCAACAACACAAGCATTTGAAGAACATGTTTGCAGATACAGGCAGCAATCTGGAGAAGCTCCCTTGATCCAGAGCCACCAGAAATGAACCCTCTTCATTATGGGTGGACCAAGGATCCTGATTCAAACATGTCTGTTCCAATTGGCTTGCCACCTGATGTTTCTCCTGCACCACTTGATATCCTAAAACCAATCAAGTGTGGGTGTCAATCCCGCACCCCATGTTCAATTGCCCGTTGCAGTTTTGTTGCAGCACAACTTTCTTGCTCACTGTTTTGTGCTGGCCATGGTACTGACTGCCATAATCCTCAAAAGTAAATCAAGATTACCAGTTGAAGAGGAAAGTATGGACGTGACAGACACTTAATACATTAATTGTAAATGTGATTAGTTTATCAGTGTTTTTATATTTTTAAGCAACATATACTTTTGATGTAAAGCATTTTGATCAATTTTGAAGGGCGTAATTGGTCAGACATTCTGATATGAGGGATATGAACATTTTAGTTGAGAAAAAGATTATGATTTAAATATGTTTGCCGGAATAGACATGTTAATTATTTAAAAATGTTCACTGACAGAAACACCTAATTCTACATCGTTTCCTTGTATAGCTTGTTAAGAAAATGAAATATTGTGGTAATACCTGGTGATAGTCTAACAGGGTACGGTAATCACATTTGGTGCCTTTTTTAAGCAATTATAATTAACTGAGTAATTTTTCTTTTCACAATTTACACATATATAATATACTTTGTTATGCCTAGAATTTCTTGAAATAATTCTACAATTAAATAATGTAATATTAGTAAAACTAGTGACAATAGTAATCAAATATTGTAATTTTTCATTTTTCCGGGCAGACATTTTGGATTTTGGCCCATATAAGAAAATGCTCAAGTGTGCCAACTGGATGAACTTTTTTATTTTCATTAGTATGGTCCAATGTATAAAAAAAATGCAATAAAACTTGGTATATGTCTCGGAACGAGGTTCAGTGAAATTCCTCCAGACTATAAAGTGAAAGGAGAGAAAAGCGAGAAATTTAATGGGAATGAGAGATGTACAGGAGGTTGAGGAAAGTAAGAGAGAGGTGAGGGAGGGGAGAGGGTGTGGGAGAGTTTGGAGAGGGGGAGTAAGGAAATAAGGAGAGATACAAAATAAAAACTCAACTGATTTGCTTGTTAGAAAACCTGACTGATTGTTTGACTGGCTGATTACCTAATCGACTGATCTTTTGATTGCCTGACCAAGGAAAGTAGCACTGGCAACACAAAATCAGTGGTGTTTACCACCAAGATGTAAAAATTAAGTTAATATGAAAAAGGAAATGGTAGTACACAGAAAGTGACATGAAAAACAGATGGGAAGGTAAAAATAGGGACATAAAGGAAAAAGAAAGGTGAGAAGAAGTACAAATAAGAGGAAGCTGAGTTGACTTAGACATAGGTAGTGTGAAAGAATTTGCAACAAGGGTCAAAGGAAGGAAGTGTAGGTAGGTGCGGGCGCCAATCATCCACCCACTTAGCGTAGCAGTACTCTATTTTAGGGTAGCTCAACATTTAGTGGCAAGCCAAATGATTTCCTGTAAACCAGGAAATCATTTGCAACACGTGTTCCCTACGTGACAACAAGTGGGTTGGCGGCGAGTAAATGCCCGTTCCCTGAAAACAATTAACTAAATATACGAACAAAAACCCTCGGACCAAGATTGACCAACTAAGGACCGAACAAAGGACACGGTACGGATTGCGACATGGAATTTAAGGGGTGCGAATGATGAGGTGAAACAGAGATAGAGAGATTGTCCAGGTGCTTGAGGATGCAAAAGTCGATGTATGTAGAATAACTAAGAGACAATGGTGAGATGAGGCTGAGAGAATGGGAGTATAGATGGGGTATATGTGCGGGAGTAGGTGAGCATGAGAGGGCAAAAGATGGAGTTTGTACTGACGTGTGCAAGAGATGGAAGAAGAATATAAGTGAGTATGAATCCGTCGGCTCAAGGATTGCGTGGGTAAGATTGAAAGTTGGACTACAAATGTGGGCAATTGTGCGTGTGTATGCGCCAAGGCGAGATCATGCAAGCTGAGTGAAAGAAGAGTTATGGACAAATATGGAAATATGCATGGAAAATCTGAAAGGAATGAGAAACTGTTCTCGATTGGATATTTGAATGGAAAAGTAGGGAATGTGAAGGTGGATGGAGTAGTTGGAGAGTGGAGTGTGCCTGCAGAAGTGGATGAGAATGGCAGTGCTATAGTGGACATTCGTGCAGGGAGGGGGTTGGTGATAGCCAATACCCTTTTTAGACACAAAATGATCCACAGGTATACGTAGCGAGTGATGAGAAGGGTGGGTGGTGAAGTGAAGGAACGGTACGCAATGATCGATTATGTGTGTGTGCATGATAGAATGAAAAGGCGTGTAATGGATGCAAGATCACACAGAGGTTGGGGGAGTGGACTTCCTGACCACCACATGGTGGTGGTGAAAGTCAAATTTCAAATATAATGGAGGACTAGAAGAAGGGAAGGACAGAAGGAAAGTAGTCCATACAAGGAGGGTAGAAAGGTTGAAGTAGGATGAAGAAAAAGAAAAAAAGGCATAATATAAGATAAGGCAAGTGAAGAAGTGATTGGGTATATATATCTGGAGCAGATGGGATACGTAGAAGGTATGTGCAAGATATTCACATAAGAAATCTGTGCAGAAGCGAGGTGGTGTGTGGGGTAAAAAGAAGGCGAAAGGGGGTACAAGGAAAAGTATGGTCGAAGTAATAGGTGAGACAGGCTGTTATGCAAAAGAAGAAAGCATATAGTAAGTGGATGAGAAACAGGGGCGTGGAGGAAGTTGAGAGACAGAAGAGAGTATTATATAGAGAGAGGAAGTGAGAGATGAAAAGATTAATAAAAGGGAGTAAGAAGACAGTGGATGAAGAATTTGGGAGGAATTTGAGTGTAAAGTGGAGAGAATGTAAGAAAATGTCCTGGAAGGAGGTAAAGTGAGTTAGACAGGATGATACAGAAGTTAGCTGGGAAGTGAAAGATAAAAATCATAGATTGCTAGTGGAGAAGGGAGAAAAAGTAAGCTGATGGAGAGAACACTTAGAGGAATTATTGAACACAGAGAATGAAAGTATTGTGAGTATCAGTAGTTGGGAAATGGCTGGGAGAAGGAGGGAAGTGAGAAGAGAGGAAGAAATCAGAAAGATGGAAGTAGTGGAAGCAAGGAAGAAAGTCAAAATGGGGAAAAGCCCGAGGAATTCACGGAGTGTGTGGTAAAATGCTGAAACACTAGGGACAGATAGTAGTAGAATGGAAATAGATGTTCAGATTGGCGTGGCAGGAAGGTACAGTTGCGAAGGATTGGAAGTCAGGTACTGTATAATTATTCCTCCGCACAAAGGAAAAGGGGAAAAAAGTGTGTGGTAACCAAAAAGGGGCGTTTGTCTTCTTACTGTAATAAGAATAGTATATGGTAGGAACTTTTCGACAGAGTTAGGGAAACAACAGAGGAATTAGTTGGATAAGAACAGGGAGGGTTTAGGAAGGGGAGAGTTTATGTAGATCAGATATTCATTCCTTGGTCTTTAGTGGAAAAGTTTCTAGAAAAGGGAAAGAAGTTATGTGAGGCATTCATGGATCTGGAGAAAGGATGTGACAGGGTGGAGAGACAAAGGAGTAAATGGGAAGTTGTTGAATGCAGTGAAGCATATGCAGGAGGTTGCTAAGACTGCAGTTCGTGTGGTTAGTGACGTGAGTGAATTTTTCTGTCTCAATGTTAGATTAAAACAGGGATATGTCATGTCCCCATGATTGTTCAGTCTATATATGGATGAGGTTATAAAAGAGGTACAAGGTAGATCAGTGGATGTTGAAGCAACCCTAATGAGAGAAGTGTTTGGAAACTCCTTGTATTTTTGTTTGCAGATAATACTGTATTGTTAAGTGAAGACGAAGGGGAACTGCAAGACTTGGTGAATGAGTTTGGGAGAGTGTTTAACAACGGAATCTAAATGGGAATATAGGGAAGAGTATAGTTATAGTCTTCGAGAGAAATGAAGCCACAGAATGTACAGTGTGGCTGGATGAGGAGGAAATGGAAAATGAGTGTGCGTTTCAGTACTTGGATAGTGTGATGAGTAAGGATGGAAGTTTAGAGGGTGAAGAGCTTGAAAGGGAACAACAGGGAAGAAAGGTTGCTGGTACTTTGAGAACAGTGGTAAGGAACAGGGAAGTGAGTATGGAAGTGAAAAAAAAAAGTCGCTGCGTGACACTACTGTGCTACCAACTCTAACTTAAGGAAGTGAATCTTGGACCTTGTTGGAAGGACAAAACTCAAGAGTGAGAGCAGTGGAAATGAGTTAGCTGAGAGGAGCATTAGTGGTTACATGGAAAGACACACTGACAAACAAGGAAGTGAAGGAGCGTTCTGGTGTGGATGTGGATATGATAGAAATCAATAGGAGAAATACACTTAGGTGGTTTGGCCATGTGGAGAAGATGGACAGCGAGAGACTAACGAGGAGAGTGTATGCCAGTGAGGTGGAGGGGGGGGGGAGAGGGACGGGGAGGCCAAGTATAAGTTGGACGGGTGGAGTGGAGAGGTATATGAGAGAGGGTGTGTGTGCTGGGAGCAGGGCAGTGAAATAGCCTTGGATAGGGCAACATGGAGGTGATTTGTTTGTGGCTACCCATTACGGGATTGAGGAGTCCGGCAATAGACATATAGACAGATAGTCAAATGAAGAAAAATGATGAGAAAGAAGAAGTAAAAGAAGAGAAATAAGTAAACCTGATAGAAGGAAAAGGGGACGAAAGAAAAAATAAAACCGTAAAGACGGGATATATATATATATATATATATATCCCATTGGATCCCAGGGGTGCTGGGCGAGGCATTGCACTGGGAGGGCACTAAGCGTACCGCCCTCCGCGTATCGGCTCATAGTCGCGAAGCTCATAGGTCCCTACCCTGGGATTCCCTACTTTATAAAGATATGGAAAATCCCAGTTCTGTCCAATACTCTGGACACTGGGCTCCAATGGTTTAAGTATATATATATATATATATATATATATATATATATATATATATATACCTAGGTTGCTTCCCCCAAGGAAAGGGAGGTAGCCGAGACAGGACGACACACTCCCCATTTACTCATCCATTCAAACACATTCATTCGCATCTTAGCCCCAAAGGGGAGAACGGACAGATCCTCACCGCACCACACCGCACAATGGTCAACTGTGCAATGCAATCAGTGACATCCGCAGCAGGGCCCGACAGCAGAGCTGGTTTACCCCTGCCACATCATAACAGACCCATCCCCTTACCCGCACCTGACCTGACTAGCTGATCAGACCAAATGCGGGAGAATATCCCCTCAGGGCTGCGTCATCATTTATTCATTCACAATTTCTCTCCATTTATTTCTGTCACGCACAGCCACTCTTCCTTGCTCAACAGACATCCCTCTCGCATCCAGCGCTCTCTTCACACTGTCCATCCATCCTATTCGTGGTCTTTCTCTCAGCCTTACACCTCTCACATTATCTTTTTCACCAATCGCTCATTATCCATTCTCTCCATATGCCCAAACCATCGCAACACCCTCAGCTCAGCTCTACCAGCCATCTCCCGAACAACTCCAGTTCTCCTTTGCACTTCATCATTTCGCACTCGATCCATATGCGTCATTCCACACATACTCCTCAGTCACCTCATCTCCATTACCTTCAAACTTTTCCTCTCTGTTACACCCATATTCCATGTTTCAGCCCCGTATAACGCAGTCAGTACCACAACAGCCTCATACAGCCTTCTCTTTACATCCATTCTAAGCGAAAGACATCTAAACACTTTTTCCATTCCTCCCAGCACCTTTCCTTCTTCATTTATTCTAAACTTCACTTCTGCATCTACTCTTCCATCCACAGCAACATGTGACCCTAGATATTTAATACACTCTACCTCCTCAAGCAACTCGCCATTCAAAACTGTATTCATCCCCCTACCATCTACCAACCTCGTACACTTCATCACTTTACTCTTATTCTCATTTACTATCAATTTCCTCCTTTCACACACCCTTCTAAACTCCTCTACCAACTGTCTCAATCTCTCCTCTGAATCAGCCACCAGTGCAGTATCATCTGCAAACAGCAGCTGCTTCAGATTCCACTCTCCACCATCAGCATTCACCAGACTCAGACCTCCACCTAAAAGTCTTGCATTCACCTCCCTTACAACACCATCCATGTAAATATTAAACAACCAAGGCGTCATCACACATCCCTGCCGCAGCCCCACTCTCACGGGAAACCAATCACTCAGCATTTCCCACTCTTACACACGCTCTACTATTTACATAAAAACTTTTCACCCCTTTTAGTAACCTACCATCAAGTCCAAACAATCTTAAAACAGTCAACAAAGCCTCCCTATCATTCATTCATTGCCAGACGCCATGTATCCCAAACGAGGTGGCCAAGGGCTTAGAGTTAATTGTTTTACAGGGAGGGGCACTAATCCTCCACCAACCCCACTTGACACGTAGGGATGCCAACAGCATCTGATGTTCCCAGGCGGTCACCCATCCAAGTACTAACCAGACCCAACGTTGCTTAACTTCGCTGATCGGACGGGAAGCGGTGTACTCAACGTGGTATGGCCGCTGGCTCAACATATATATATATATATATATATATATATATATATATCCATCTATCCATTATGTGTGTGTGTGTGTGTGTGTGTGTGTGTGTGTGTGTGTGCATTTAAATTGGTGGCCACGACCAACATACGCCCGACGTACCTGAACAACATATAGTACATACGTTCAAGTCGTGCTTTACGGGTCCTGAAGAACAACTCATCTCAGGGCTGAATAACACTTTCTTCTCTGGTGAAGTGTCCGTGTCCTACCCAGTGCTTCGGGCACGGGTTTTAGTGTGGAAGGTTTCGCCAGTACAGAGCGAGATGTGTATGTGGATATTTGTCCTAAAGCGAATTAACTGAGTGATACTGTCTACAGTTATCACCAAAGTAAACTCTAACGGGTAAAAAAATGTGAGAGCACACATTATTGACATGATACTGCACCTTCATAAATATCCACCCACTGGGAAGATCGACCCCATGCCTGAGGGACTGGTAGATATCCACGTTACTGTCCCAACCACCAAAGGCTCGGTATGAAAACAGAGAGAGAGAGACTGAAAAAAGGGGAGAAGGGAGAGAACGAGAAATGGAAAAAAGGAGAGGAGAAATATGGACTCAAAGGACGTCTTTTTTTGTCATTCTTGTTACCCCCACAAAGATTGTATTTACTCTCTGGATCGTATGGCGTACTTGAGAGGAAAATAGAGACTATATCTGAAGCCTTCAATCTGAAGAGTCCATCTTTATCTTAACAGGAGTGCCTGAATATAGGTAAAATGAAACTATAGCATACGTCATATTATTTAGTGGCTAAGACAGGAAGGAGATAATGAGCGAACAGATACGAACTGGGCGAGGAGAGAGAGAGAGAGAGAGAGAGAGAGAGTTAATTAAGAAAGAAAGGAAAGGGGCGGGGGTGCAGGGGAGAGGGTGAGGGATAAAAGGAGGCGAGAGTAGGAGAGAGAGGAATTTAGGAGAGAAACAGTTGCGGGGCAGAGAGGAAAGTAATGAAAAGGTGGGTAAGAGGGGAGGAAGTGAGACTGGTGCAGGAGTGGCACTATACGCTAGATAAGGAACAAAAGGGAACAAACGCCAAAAATGGTGAAGAATTTTTGATGCACAAGAGCGTAGTTATGACGGGGGGAGGGGTGAATTCAATCAACGTGTGCGACTCGCTTCAAGACTCCCACAGCGCTATTCCAATTTCGAAGCGTATGTACTTCCTGGAAAATTCATGTTCTCCAATTGTGCCCGCTTTAACTGGTATGGGAAAGTCTAGTTTCTCGATACTGCTAGAAAATTTTTGTCCTTTTAAATGCTAGACCTATTTCAAAAGAATCAAAGCTGCTCAGTGTTAAACCTAATCAAGTTTTAATAGCATCAGTACCATGACGTCCTATTACCTGATTCGTAATACACCGTGCATAAGACGGCGACGTGTGTACACAAAGCTGATGGTCTTGTTGTCAGAGAAAACCTGGATTTTACGTCTTGATTAGGCCCATACTCTCCAGTTCATTATGCTCATATCAATAGGTTATGGTGCCCTGGCAATCCCCATCATCCAACACCACTGCAGTTTGATCTGCGTAGCCCATTTTTTTTCCTTCATTGCCACACCCAATTTCTGGGAGAAATCACAGACTGTTGTTAACGCTGCCAATCATACATCACAGTGTTCACTAGGTATATTCATTCCGTCATACCTCATGGCCCACATACTTTCTAGTCCACCTATTCCAGTCTTTTCTGTCCACCGACCTCACTCAGCTTTTGCTCCCTCTTATAAGAAGAAAACACAAATATTACTGGTATCATATTGGCAACGGACAAATCTAGAATGCCCATCTTCTCACGGTATACTAACACGTCCCTTACCATTCTCATCATTGACCGCAACCTTAATCCGCCCTGTCTACAGTACTCCCTTATGTCTACCCCATCAATTTCTCTACCTGTGTGGTGAATACTACTACCACTGCTACTACTATTACTACTACTACTACTATCAATAATAATAATAATAATAATAATATTATTATTATTATTATTATTATTATTATTATTATTATTTTTATTAATGACTGTCACAGTCATTGTCCATTTACAATACCCATTTTCACAGGGTATACTTTCCCCATCATTCACCACCATCGTAGCCCATATTGCCCAATCTTCCCCTGTCCCATACAGACATAAAACACCTGTTTATTATATCTCCAAAACGCCACATCTATACAGGTACCTACTGACACATGGAAATGTTGGTCCTTAACTAATCAACCTGAAGCTGAATGGACCAACAAGTTTTGAACTGGTCTGACTGGATTTGAAGTAACAACTGGAATAACCCTGAAATGATTTGAAGTGACTTGGCTGTGTCGGAAAGAATATGAAGGGTCGCGGTAAAACTACAGGTATAATGAAGTTACAGCTGGTTGTAAATGGATCTCACTCCATCGAACTGGACCACATTGGATACCGGATCCTATTATAGGGAAAAGGAGGAGAAAAATACTAATTTCACAAGAACAAGGAAGTTGCGGTATCCGTGCTGGCTAAATGACAGGATCCTGAGTTGCCCTGGGCGGTACATTGAATAGCAAGTGTAGGGTAATACTTCTTCGCAACGTTGTGATGCTCAGTCTTTAATACACAATGCCTCTTGTGTATCTGTTTTAAATCACATATTGCTACCACTCACTTTTACGAGATGGTATTGGGCAAGGACACCTTCATGTACTGGTACCGTTATACCTGTCGGTCAAAGTTACTTCGTCACACTCTTTCATACGTCTCTGAACTAGCTCACTCTCCTAAGAAAGGAAGATGGTGGTCTGCAGGAGATGAGGAATTTCAAATTCAAGTCTATAGGACTCAGAAGAAGAACAACACCAACAACATTCACACAATGTACATTATCAACTGGAGACAGACACTTCTGAATGTCTGTAATACTAGTATAGTTTTCTTAATTAACGGTCATGTCAATGCTGACGTAAAATGAAATTAATTCAATGGTCTGGAGATGTAAAATTATTTACACAGCAAATATATATATATATATATATATATATATATATATATATATATATATACTGTAGAGAGAGAGAGAGAGACTGAAAATAGATAAACAGTGTTGAACATCAGGGAGAATATTGCCGAAGGGTGACACACTCACTTACAGTGAATTTTCCAATTTGAAAATATAGAGTTTTTCCAGTCGTGTACGCCATTCAGACCTTAAGTCACCTGTTACCGGCATCACCATCAAAACAGTTTTCACATCATCACCTAACAAAATTTAAATATTCATCAGCAGCGATATACATAATCATCATCATAACCATCATTATTATTATGCTGAAACTCACTGTTATAATAATGAGTTAACACCATAGAAATTAATCATATCATCAGTACTGAAATCAATCACCATTACCATCATACCCTCATCATCACCGATATAGGTAATAGAGGAACTATTCACTAGCAACATTAAAGTCATTATCAAAGCCACTACACTCATCTTCACAACAGCATTTACCCTGCTAAGCTGATTTTCAGTTCCACTACAACTACAGTAACCTCTACCACCACTATTATCACCCATGCTTTGTATAATAGTCTGACCAACGCCAGATAACGTTAATTAACTTATCAGGGGCGTCCTCGGGCTGAAGGCCAACAATTTCGGTTAACACAACTGCACCACCATTATCAACACTGCACCCATCAGTGGTATTACATGACAAAATGTCTACTATATGTACCGTATTATCGTCCCTATGAACATGATCACACCGATACCCATATCAACATTACAGCAGTCAGCTTCATTATTCACCACCATCATCACTATTAATGACCACTAACACCACTAAGAGACATCACAGACACAGTTTACTATCTTACACCACGCATTCTTTCCTAGCATATGCATTGCTATGTACACTTTTTTTTTTTTTTTTTAAGGCTAGCATCCAACGATACATTTCGAGTGAGAAAAATCCTGTTAGACAAAGGGATTATCCATCGTCATGCAGTTCTTAACAGTTATACAACCAAATCAATCCTGTATTTAATCACAATTGCCCAACAGATGTCCTCCTTATCTTTCAAAGCGATAGATTTCCTCATGGATAGAGTCTCCTTTCTTGTAAATTATGATTTTGTCACTTCTCCTTTCTTGTAAAATGTGTTGTGATTTGTTACCTACCCTCTGCCGCCCAAGTTTGCAATCAAAATCCTTCTCACACAATATTTCTGCCACTGTCCGTCTCCTACTCTTTTCCTCTCATAATCCCTATCCACCTCTCCTTTCCGATTACATTATGCTCTCTCTCTCTCTCTCTCTCTCTCTCTCTCTCTCTCTCTCTCTCTCTCTCTCTCTCTCTCTCTCTCAAATAATTATGTCCTCTTTCGTCACACCAAGATATCTTTCCTTTCCCAATCGTCTCTTCGCTATTCCATCCTTTCTTCCTGACTCTCTCTTTCGTCTCCTGTCCCCCATGAATCTGTTTCTCAACCACTTTCCCACCGCTCTGTAACCCTCTCCCCGCACTTCTCCCTCCCTCTACTTCCCCTCCTCTTTCCTTTTTTCCCTCCTCCTATCCTCTTCCCTTCCTTTCCCTTCATACCATTTCCTCTTGACTCCTCCCTCTCCTGTCTCTCCAGTCATAATCCTTCATAGCGCTTCACCCTTCCTCTTCCCAATCCCAAGGCCGTTATTTAGTCCCTGATTCCCACCCCACCTTCATAACATTTATTGGTTAACGTCAATTGATTCTCTTCTTTATGTTGTTTATATATATTCAACAGTTAAATGATGTTAGAAATACAGTCTGAAATCCAGTGTTAAGTACAGAATGCAAAACAAATTGCCAAGGAATAGGTGCTGCAAAGCCCCCTAAGCCAATAACAACACGCTTTCAGGGACGTAATCTTTATGTCTCTTCTCCCCTTCTCCTTCCCTGTAATTTCTCATACCTCTTCAGCAGAGGTTTAAACATATAGAATGAATTTTCCTTGTAATGTGGTAGAATGAGATACAGTCTCACATGTAGAATTGTCTTTGATGAGAAGCCTCTAATATTCTGGTCACCGTGTTCTCTCCTGAATAACTGATTTCTGACGTACCTTGTCTTTCGACAGTTCAAAGTATGGACAAAACATGTTAAGACGACTTCCTTATGTACTTAGTGTTGACATAATGTTACACTCCTGTACAGGTTATGCAAGTGTGAAATGCGTCTGCCAGTCATCTCTTCAATGAAAAATTTCCAAGACTGTTTTGTGCTTCATGCTAGTCCTAGTCTTTTGCTGCCGGCTTTCGGATGGAGGGAGTAGTGTGTGTGTGTGTGTGTGTGTGTGTTTATGTAAAGAAAAAAGAACTGAAGGCCAGGAGCCCGCAAACTGTTCCTTCGAGGAAAAAAAAAAAAAAAAAGAGAGAGAGAGAGAGCCAAATTCAAGATCCGATCATTTCGAGATGCCTGGACACACTGCGTTTGAAAGACTGGAGATCATAGGAAGCAGGAAATACAGACAGAGGGAGACAGTTCCAGAGTTGACCTGTTGCATAAATGAAGGACTGGGAGTAACGTTTAACTCTTGCATTAGAAAGTTGGACAGAAAAAGGATGAGAGTATGTTGCTAGACGAGTGCCACGCACCCGCCGTTGAGGTAGAGGGATGCAAGCAGACAGTTCAGAGGAGCAGTGGCCATTGAAGTAGCAATAGAAAAGAGATAAAGATGCAACAGTGTGGCGAAGAGACAGGCGTTGAAGGGAGGCAGTAACAGGAGGTAAGTTAATGAGACGAAAAGCCTTTGACTCCACCCTGTTGAGAAGAGCTGTATGTGGGGAGCCTCCCCACACATGACAGCTGTGCTCTACACAGGGGTGAATAAAACCCGTGTATAAAGTTAACAATTGTGCAGGGGTAAAGAAGGTAAGGAGTCGGCTTAGTGTGGGAAAGGGGGAGGGGGAGAGCCATCCTGTTTTGTTGTTCTTGTTTTTGATTGATGTAATATTTACCGTACTCATACCAAACGGCACTCTAAAGCCCAGCAAGTCTTACTGGCTGTTTTCCTATACAACCCCACCTCCTTCCCACCCTCTCTCTCTCCCTCATTTCCTTCATCCCCCACGCTTCTTCCCTCCCACTCACTCGCCCATCTACCACTCTCCTTCTCCTTTCCTCTTTATCCTTTTCTTCCCTGGTCTTTCTCTCCGTCCCTCTGTAAATTTCCAGAGTCTGTCAGGGGAGGTGATCTAACTGTAATCCATCCGTCTCTTCCCATCTCGCATTCCCTCCCTGTCCTCCCTGCCTTCTTCTATCCCTCTGTTCGTCCCCCCTTTGAATTTCCACGTACATTTGTCTGAATAATTTCTTTCTCACCATATTTACATAATATTCTTTGACGACTTTATTTATTTACATCGTTTTCCTCATTTTTTCGTTTTTTTCCGTTTGATCTTTCTTCATTCCTTTTTCAGTCCTAGTATACTCCCTTACCCTAGCCTTCTTTGATTCTCCCCTTATTTCGTCCTCTCTCATTATCCTTACTTTTCTTTCCCTTTTTGCCTCTCCCCTATGTAACCTTTTGCGTTTCTTTCCTTATTATCTCACACTTCTTCGTCTCCCTTATCCCGCCTCCTTTCTCGCCCACCATTTCCATCTTTCTCTGTGTTGCCTCCCTTAATTTCTTCTACATTTCTTTCTGTCGCTCCACTATCATCTTTCTTATCTCTATCTCTCTTTTCCTGTCTTCTCCCTTCTTGTCTTTATCCTTACTATCATCTTTTGATTATTCCTTGTCTTCATCTTTATCTCTCCCATTGTCCTATTCCATTGTCTTTCATTATCTTCTTCCGCTTTGTCCTTTGCCTTATCATCTTAGCTTTTTCCTAATATTCTGTCGTTTTCCTTACCCTCGTACTCATCCTTTTTCTTTAACTCTATCAATTTCATCTTATATTTTTTATTTCTTTGTTTCTTCATACTTATTTATCCGTTCCCTTCCTCTTCTCGTCTTTCTTTCCTTCCTCGTCTTTCCCCTCAGCTCTTCTTTCCTTGTCGTTACCTTTCACTTTACAGTTTCGTATATCATCTAGTTCATTATGTACTCCTCATTTTCTCTCCGATTAAATTTTTCCTTTTTTTCTGCTTTTGTTTTTCATTCGTTTCTTTTATCTCTCTCTTTTCTTACTCTCCTCCATTTTATATTTCCCCACGTTTCTTTTGTTTTTCAAAAACTTTTCTTATCCCAATATCTTACACGCTGTCTCTCCCATATAACTTTCTATGTCTCTCTTTTATTTACATCTTATATCTCCCATGATATTGGTTCCTTCCTCTTATTTTTTCGCTTACTAATTTTTCTCATTTATTCCTTTCTTTCCCTTTATGCCCTCCTTTCTGCCACTTCCTTTTCCATTCCTCCTCCTCTCTTCTCAGCCACCTACTCCTTTTCCTTGCACCTCTTCTTCTGATAGTAACCTCTTCTCTTCCCTACCTCCTATCTTTCCCTCTCCTTTCTCCTCCCTGTCTCACTCTGTTTCTACTTCCTCCTCCTCTTCATCCTCCTTGTTATCCCTCCTTTTACCCCGTCCTTTCTTCCCTGTTCTCATTCTCCCAAGTCCATTTCTAAAGTACTTTCGGCTGCCTTCGTGTCCTACCTCATTAACTTGTCTTCCATATTCCTTTTTCCATTTTCACCAACGCCTCCCCTTTGCCCCCTTTTTACGTTCTTCTCTTCACTGCTTCATTCCTTGCTCTCTTCCTGACCAGTTGTCTTTTACCTCCTTTCCCCAGTTATCCCTGCCCATTACCCTTTCTTCTCCCACATTCTTTCTTCCCTCTGTCTCTCTCTTTTTACTTATTCCTTTTTCCGCCTTTTCTTACTCTGTACTATTCCCAGTGTTTCCTCCCTTCCCCGTCTTCTCTTCCTAACTAATCGTGCCTAGCTTTCCACACCTCTACCCCTTCTAGCCTCCCCCTTACTTCTGTCTCTTCTCTCCCCTATCCTCAATTTTTCTCCATCCCCTCCATCCCCCCCTCTCCTAAAGTCTGGTGATACAGTGCGAAAGGGTGGGATGCAATCAGTGCAAAAGAGTGGAGTGAGAGATTTTCCACTTTCCCTTTTCCTCTTGTGTAGTCTCCGTTTCTAATTTTCTCTTCATTCTCACCATAATTTTTGTCGGCCTTTCCCAGGGGACAGCCTAGAGGAGTTTATTTTACGGGGTTACTGCCATACTGGGGGACCGATCTAAAATTAGCCCTTGCTGCATCTCCTACAGCCCCAAAGACAATTATTGAATCAATCTTCCCAGAACATCTTTCCATGGATCCCGAGAGGCTCCCTCTTTGCGGCCCCTTTAGGGGCATATTATGAAAACAAGGGCAGACTTACTATCAGAGATTTATCATTTCTAATTGTAATGCTCTGCCCTGTATATTAGGTTATTATATGTATCACAGAATTGCGATAGTTAATGACAATTGACTGAAGCATGGTGGAAACAAGACACTAACACTCTACAGTAGATATCACCACAGGCAGACACGCATGAACACCGAATCGAGACAATTACCAGCCAAACACACAGGAAAACATGCTCTGAACATGCACTCCAGTCCCTTTCCTTGGCCTCCTTGCCAGTCATTATAACATAAGAGTATCATTTTATACAATTTTTACTCCATCATATATTCATATTTGTTGCCTAGAGTATTATATCATTTATATAAGTTAATCATATTCTGTCCATTCTGTGTCATCATATCGGAACCATGTGTTGAAATATTCCAGGTATTATAAATTTTCCTATTACCATACTTTCTATACACTATTTAAAACTTTAATATGAGAACCATATTTGTCTTAGTAACATTACTGTCTGCATTATCTGGTTAGGCAAAACAGAATTGCTTTTTTTGTGATAAATAACTTCTTCCATAATCTGTGAATGATTTCTGATAATTAGCTCGTTTCCATAACCCTGTACTCACTATATCTGTGTTTGATTTCAGTCCGATTTGAAATATATTTATTCTAAATTACACGCAGATAGATGGCCAGACCTAAGGGAGGTTCACATTATTTGATGTACAGAATGCTTCCCCTGCTGATGAAGCTTGAGGAACTACTGAACATAACAGAGCTCCCTGTCAACCGAATAAAAGTCTAGGTGGTGATTTAACAAGAGTTCTTGGTGCGCAGCTATAATCATATGGGCACTTTCAAACACCACCAGAGTTATGGCTCCCGTTTCTCATTGTAGCCTAGATGCTTATCGACAGAGTTAGGGAGATAACAGAGGAATTAGTTGGAGAAGCACAGGGAGGTTTTAGGAAGGGTAGAGGTTGTGTAGATCAGATTTTCATCATTTGGTATTTAGTGGAAAAGTTTCTAGAGGAGGGAAAGAAGTTGTATGCGGCCTTCATGGATTTGAGGAAAGCATAAGAAAGAGTGGATAGACAAGGAATGTGGAAAATACTAAGAATTATTGAGTAAATGGGAAGTTGTTGAATGCCATGAAAAGTATGTATGAGGATGCTAAGGCTGTAGTGCGTGTGGATAGTGAACTGAGTGATTTTTTCTATCTGAACGTTGGACTGAAACAAGGTGTCATGTCTCCAGGGCTGTTCAGTCTATATATGGATGGGATTATAAAAGACATACAAGGTAGAGCAGTGGATGTTGGGGATCCCCTAAGGAGAGAGGGCAGCATTTGAAAACTTCCTGCTTTATTGTCTGCAGATGGTTCAATATTGTTAAGTGAAGACGAAGGGGAACTGCAAGGCTTGGTAAATGAGTTTGAGAGAGAGAGAGAGAGTGTGTAAGAAACGGAATCTAAAGATGAAAGTACCGAAGAGCAAAGTTATGGTCCTCGAGAGAAATGAAGTCACTGAATGTACAGGGAGGTTGGATAATGAGGAAATGGAAAATGTGAGTGCATTTAAGTACTTGGGTGGTGTATTTAGTAAGGACAGAAGTCTGGAGGATGAAGTGCTTGAAAGGGTGCAGCTAAACTGAAAGATGGCTGGTTGGTTCTTTGAATGCAATGATAAGAAATAGGGACGTGAGCATGGAAGTAAAAAAGTCACTGCATGGTAATAATGTGTACCAACTCTAGCGTACGGAAGTGACGCTTGGACCATGTTGGAAGGACACAAGTCAAGAGTGAGAGCAGAGAGCAGTGGAAATTAGTTATTTGAGAGAAGCATGTGGAGTTACATGGAGAGACAAACTGGCTAATAAGAAAGTGAAGGAGCGTTGTGGTGTGGATGTGGACTGATAGAAAGCATTAGGAGAAATACACTGAGGTGGTTTGGCCATGTGGAAAGGATTCGGTGTCGAGTCGTGTTGGATCAGTGTATCCAAAAGCTTTTCATAAAGAAGGATGTTGTCACCAGCTCGTGGAGGAAATTCTTAATCCACAAGAAGTCATGGGAGTTGAAGACAGGCAGGACTATGATGTTACCGAAATCTACCATATGTATTGAAAAAAAAAAAAAAAGTAGCCTACTGTATATAGTGTTTCTTAGTTAGTACTTTGGCAGATTACAGCATATATGTCGCGCTGTTATCCTCCCTTCGAAAGACGAAATTTCTAAACTACCCAGCAATCACGGACTTGCTGTGGATAGATTACGTGCATTGCATTGCTGAATCTTTAACATGCTGAAGAAATATATGGAGCACTATTAAATATTTCGATCGTACCTTTATGATGGTTCATTTAGAAGTTGGATGCTGCAGAACAGACAGTGCCATGTAAATTGCACTATCTTCCACATACAGTAATTGCATAATAAAACAAGTAAGACCACCTTTTACGATGGTTTGATTGCTCCACACGAACCAATCACAATCGTTACTTAAGTTAATGCTTACAGACGAGTCTTTGTTATGCAGCAGACATGTCACACACATATTACTGAGATTCATGCTAGGTAGATAAGCATTTGTGAGCCATACTGAGAATGCATTTTTTGTGGTGGGACTACATAAATATGATCGGATGTCAGTAGGTTTCTGTTGTACACTGACTGTCTGTATCCTCAATGTCCTAAACAGACCAACAAGTTTAATGTGATGTTTACTGGGACTTGTTCCCTATTCTTACTCATAGCTGCAGGTAAGAAACAACTGGATATTTCGCTAGAGGGGTGCGAGGAATTTTTGTCTGAAAATACCTGAAGTCTCTGTAATCTCAAAGTAATTTCTACAAAATATGCATTCCACATGAACTAATATATGTGTAAGAAATCTATATGCTTCCAATCTCATGTTCAGATTTATATTCACATAAAAACATGATAGTGAACAATGAACAAGCATCAGAACAATCCGAAATAGTTATATTAGTTCACCCTTATACAATAAGGAATTGTTTTATTTTTATTTTATTTTAATAATACAAGAGTTCTAGTAACTGTAAGGGCAATATCTTTAAATGACAGTACACCATCAGCTGGATCTGCCTTGAAATATAACTTTTGTTCTGGAAAATAGTTTATGCCCCAAACGATACCTTTCTCATGTCCTGGGGGAGCTGCTGCCCTCCCAGACCCCATGCCTAGTACTTCTATGGGCAGCAGTATCATAGAAGAACAAATATTAGACCTGTACTGTGAAACCCAGATACTGTTACCCTGGCTCAGTTTTATCTGCGAGAATTAGTGACCAGTAACGAACTCTTCCAGTAACTTGCCGTCGTAGATGGTAAGCGGCTGGAAAACAAGCAAAAGCCAAATTTCTTGGAATAACTTGACTAAAGAGAGAAGATTTGATTGCTCTCCCCGAGAAAGCCTATGATCAGCAGGCCTGGGCCATGCAAAGCATAGTTGTTGACTGTAGTGATTCCCTTGGATTGAGGCTGCATGTCACAATCAGATCTGGTATGATTTTGTCAGAGGTATGAACAGGGCAATTAAGAATGGATATATCAACAGACCTGAAAGAACTATGTGCATCATTTTTGTAAGACCACAATTTCCTCTTTAATCTCCAAATCCCTCCACAAACTGCTTCTTACGGGAAGCTAAATCCGCACGTTTTCTTCTGATGCTAGTACATTCACCATATGATGTTGAATTGTACTTTGTCGCTGAGACGCGAATGTATCGACCATTCAGTAACTAAACCTCCACGTTCTACCCAGCGTTTCGTTTTGGCAAAGTGTTGTCTGCAGCAAGGGAACATCGGTTTACTACACAAGATAGCCCAGGTGGGGCGATTGCTTACCCGCGAATTATGGGTGCATTCGACCACACAGACCAGGGTTCCACAACAGCAGCAGCAACAACAACCTGGATGCAGCCAGTGCCTGGTAACCAATTATAATCCTTATCTCTACCACTAATATGGAACGAATTACATCTCTACTGTTAGAACCTTTGATAAATCATTTGTATACAACATGCAAAGAGGAGAACTGGACATGCAGTATGTTCAGATTATGTGCAGAATGACAGTCTACGTGTTCTGAGATAGCGAATAGTCCTTCCATTTTATGTACACAAAAGAACGGACGTAATTCGTCTACTACTACCAAATGTTATTAAATCTATCAACAGTGATGCAAGGGTGGAGGAGCCCAAAGGAGCGCCGCTCAACCAATTGCAAGTTTCCTTTTCCTCATATTTGATAATTTAGCGGAAGAACTAGGAGTTTCTCAAGCAAAATCTCAAAGAACGTCTCATATTAGTACAGTAATGACTAACGTACATATTTATTTTATTTTCTATAATGTCTGCAGACAGTATTTCTAAGGTTGTAACCATGTGAACAGCATAGCGAACGCGTGTTTCTGTCTCTTTCAATTTGCATGTAAGCATGACAACCTTACTGTGTTATATGCATATAAATAAACTGTATAGATAGTTAGGTAGGTAGATAGATAGATAGATAGATAGATAGGCAGAAAGACAGATAGATTGATACAGATCGATCGATATACAGACAGATATATAGACAGATACAGTTACACAGATCTATCGATTGATAGGCAGATAGATGAACCAAGCGATCCGTGGAAATGTTGGGTAGGAGAATCACAGATTAGAACTTGAGTTCCTTTTTTTCTCTTACGTTTCCAGCTTCACAGAATCCATCTCCAGACTGTTTAAACAAGAAATAAGAGTCAAAACATATAAACATTTGCAAATTCCCTCCCCCTTCTCCTGCCTCAGTCCGATTGACTGCCTTTAGGAAAGTTACATCGTCCTACCCCTGTCGTGACTGAGACATTAGTGCTACCCTTGCTGTACACGTGCATACAGTGGACTGAAATCTCATCCCTGTGGCTAGTTACACTTTACACAGATATTAGCTGCTTCCAACTTATTTTTAATTTTGTTTGTACAGATCTTTATCAATGACTGTAGCTTCTTCCCTCTTGAGCAAATGATTACACTGATCTCTGTACAGGATTAGGGACTAATAATAATAGTCTGTGACAATTACATCTGCTTTGTTTTGCTATCCTTGTATCCATTCCTTCTCCTGTTTCCCTTATGTACATCGTTCCGAGCACCCACTGCACAGTATGCAGTATATTATACTCTTCTCATTTTACTTCCTTTTACTTTGTTTTGATTGTTTCTTCTTTTTTAAGTCATGAAGATGCTGCGATCTGAGGCCTGCTTTCTGTAAGTACTGCTTAATAAGTGAAGTTTTGCTGAGTTGGGGGAGGATACGTACCTTGTAAAGTCTATCTATCTATCTATTGCCAGACGCCTCAGTCCCGTTTGGGGTGGCCACAAACAAATCGCCTCCAAGTCGCCCTGTCCCCCGCCATTTCATTCCCCTGCTCCCAACTCACACCCCCTTCTCTCATATACCTCTCCACCCCATCCCTCCATCTCATCCTCGGCCTCCCCCTCCCTCTTTCCCCCTCCACCTCACTCACATACACTCTCTTCGTCAGTCTTTCACCCTCCATCCTCTCCACATGGCCAAACCACCTCAGTATGTTCCTCATAACGCTTCCTATCACATCCACATCAACACCAAAACGCTCCTTTATATCCTCATTCGTCAGCCTGTCTCTCCATGTGACTCCACAGGCTCCTCTTAAATAACTCATTTCCACTGCTCTCACTCTTGACTTGTGTCCTTCCAACAACGTCCAAGCTTCACTTCCGTACGTTAGAGTTGGTATCACAATACTGTCATGTAGTAACTTTTTCACTTCCATGCTCACTTCCCTGTTTCTTATCACTGCTTTCAAAGAACCAGCAACCTTTCTTCCCTGCTGTACCCTTTCAAGCACTTCACCCTCCAAACCTCCATCCTTACTCATCACATTACCCAAGTACTTAAACGTACTCACATTTTCCAATTCCTCACCATCCAACCTCGCTGTACATTCACTGACTGCACCTCTCTCAAAGACCATCACTTTACTCTTCCCTACATTCACCTTTAGATTCCGTTTCTTACACACTCTCCCAAACTCATCCACCAAGCCTTGCAGCTCCCCTTCGTCTTCATTCAACAACACAGTATCATCTGCAAACAACAGCACAGGGAGTTTCCAAACACTATCCTCTCTCACCAGGGCCACTCCAACATCCACTACCCTACCTTGTACCTCTTTTATTACCCCATCCATGTACAGATTGAACAACCATGGAGACATGACACATCCCTGTTTCAACCCAACTTTCAAAGAGAAAAATTCACTTAGTTCACCATCCACACGCACTGCAGCCTTCGCACCATCGTACATACGAGTACTCTTCACAGCATTCAACAACTTCCCATCTACTCCATATATTCTTAACACTTTCCACAATCCTAGTCTATCCACCCTGTCATATGCTTTCTCCAAATCCATGAAAGCCGCATACAACTTCTTTCCCTTCTCTAGAAACTTTTCCACTAAAGATCTGAGAAAGAATATCTGATCTACACAACCTTTTCCCTTCCTAAAGCCTCCCTGTTCTTCTCCAACTAATTCCTCTGTTCTTTCTCTAACTCTGTCAATAAGTATCCTACCATACACTTTTCCTCTTATACTAAGAAGACAAATGCCCCTATGATTACCACACACTTCTTTTTCCCCTTTTCCTTTGTACAAGGGAATAATTATACCTGACTTCCAATCCTCCGGGACTCTACCTTCCTCCCAGGCCAATCTGCACATCTTCCACATCCATTCTACTACTATCTCTCCCCCATGCTTCAGCATTTCACCACACACTCCATCAATTCCTGGGGCTTTCCCTGATTTAACTTTCTTCATTGCTTCCACAACTTCTATCCTACTGATTTCTTCCTGTCTTCTCACCTCCCTCCTTCTCCCAGCCATTCCCCAGCCACTTATACTCGCATTACTTCCATCCTCCACGTTCAACAATTCCTTAAAGTGTTCTCTCCATCTGCTCACTTTTTCTCCCTTCTCCACTAGTAATCTACCATTTTTATCTTTCACTCCCCTGCTAACTTCACTTCCACCCTGTCTTACTCTTTTCACCTATCTCCAGAACATTTTCTTACAGTCCCTCCACTCTACACTCAAATTCCTTCCAAATTCCTCATCCACTCTCTTCTTACTCTCTCTTACTAATCTTTTCACCTCTCTCTTTCTTTCTACATATAACTCTCTCTTCCGCCTCTCAACCTCTTCCACGCCCCTATTCCTCATCCATTCATTGTATGCTTTCTTCTTTTGTGCCACAGCCTGTTTCACCTCTTCAGTCCACCACGCTGTTCCTTGCACCCCCCTCCGTCTTCTCTTCCTTCCACACACCACATCACATGCTGCACATATTTCTTCTGTAAATATTCTACACACACCTGCCACGTCCCCCATCTGCTCCAATTCATATTTGCCCAATCGTTCCTCCACTTCTCTCTTATACTCTGCCTTTTTCTCATCCTCTTGTAACCTTTCCACTCTCCTTGCAACTACTCCTTCCTCTCGTCTTTCCCTTCTTCTGTTCCTCCATCTTACTTGGACTTTAATTCTGGCCACCACCAAGTAGTGGTCAGAAAGTCCACTCCCCCAACCTCTATAAACTCTTGCATCCAATATACATCTTCGCATCCTTTCATCCACACACACATAATTAATCATTGCCTTCCTTTCATTCAGTTCACCACCCACCCTTCTCATCACTCGCCATGTATACCTGTGGATCATTTTATGCCTGAAGAGGGTATTGGCTATCACCAACCCACTCCCAGCACAAATGTCCACTAACGCACTGCCATTCTCATCTATCTCAGCAGGCACACCCCACTCACCAACTATTCCATCCACCTTCACATTCCCAACTTTACCATTCATAGCACCAATCAAAAACACTCTCTCATTCCTTCCAAACTTTTCCATGCACACTTCTACATTTGTCCAGAACTCTTCTCTCACTCTTGTAAAGTCATTTTTAAAATCGGGCATTGGCATTATCTTTCTTTTAAATTATATAAATTGTCTTCCTATATAGTTTGAATAGTATACTTACCGAATTGCATATCTTCTTAAAGGTTTTCATTTTGCAACACTAATGAACTCATTACTGCAAATTCTGTACACCCTTAGATATAATCCTATTACAACTCCAGCCTTGGTCCTTTCAATGCGTGCAGGTAGTGGATAGATATTTTTGTTGGGTAGCTGATAGTAAACATAATATTTAGTTCCATCTTCTCTTCTCCATAATAGTATCTATGAATGGGATTTTTTTTTCTCTCTCATTCATTTCTTTAGCAGTGAATTGTATGTCATCATTCACGATATTTAATATTCTCAGTTTATTTTGAATATTGGTATTCTTGGGCACAATTATTAAAACATCGTCTCCATGTCTATACCATTCTGCACTAATATCTGTGATTCCCACAATGTAGTCGGCCTCTAATCCTGGGCAAACCATGATGATGGCAAGACGCAAGCCCATGGCTGCACACTTGTATTGCCTGGATTCCTCTCCATTGCAAGTAATTGTTCCGAATTTAATACGCAGTGATATTAGTTCGACGTAGTCAGATGTTGGTAATGATAACTTTTCATCATCGCTGAAAGACCACTGCTCTTCGTACTGTCTGCATGAACCCACCTATCGGTACATTGGTGAAGACTGACTTTACGACCTTGCGATTTGCTTATTGCTGAAGTCCACCTTGTCGAGGTTCTCGGTTAAGTCCACTGAATTTCTTAGATACGCACCTCTTAAAGTGCCCATGGAGTAAAAGAGGGGCTTAGCTATCATCTTAGCCAGTTTGTGGGAGGCGCTGACAATGCCAGATGTTATCAACCTTATGGGGATGCCCACCTTGTGTACCCTCGGTAGACCTCTTAATCTCGGGGGACAAGATTTTGTTTGAGCACGGTTAGTAACTTCTTTCATTTTTACTGATCGTTTTAGTATTTTCCTTCCCTCAGTATTGATTTGATCAAATCTGTTGTTTAAATATCTATTGTATTTTTTTCATAGGTATAAAAATCACACAGCATAATTACGTACTCACATTTGTTCGTAATTTCCACTTATCCACCTTTCTCTGATGTAGTTATCACTATGCTTTCATCTTTGCCTAGTTCACTGATCAGTTCTGTGGCGTCGCAATGGTGCATTCGCTGTTTGACTGCTAATACTTTGTAGCACGCTAAAGCATATCTGGATGAATCTCTTTTCTACTCCACGTACACAGCATAATGTTATCTGTTCTCTCCTTTGTCCAGCTTAAAGCCATGTGAAAATGCACGCATTTCAGTGGAAGCACCGGCACCTACACACTATGAAGATGAGCTGTGTTTAGTCTGAAACGTTACAGTAATACAGAATATAAGGTCTATTCTGTGTTTTAACATATATGTATACATAGATAGATAGATAGAGAGAGAGAGAGAAAAAAATAGATAGATAGATATATACAGATAGATTGATAGACAGATAAATATCTATCTATTTATCTACCTATTGCCAGATGCCATAATCCCGTGCGGGGTGGCCACAAACAAATCGCCTCCACGTCGCCCTGTCCCCCGCCATTTCTCTGCCCTGCTCTCAAATCACACCCTCCTCTCTCATATACCTCTCCACTTCATCCCTCCATCTCATCCTCGGCCTCTCCCTCCCTCTCCCCCCTTCCACCTCACTCACATACACTCTCCTCGTCAGTCTCTCACCCTCCATCCTCTCCACATGGCCAAACCACCTCCTAATGCTTCCTATCACATCCACATCCACACTACAAGGCTCCTTTATATTCTCATTTGTCAGCCTGAATCTCCATGTGACTCCACAGGCTTCTCTTAACCCGCGCCGTCCCGAGGACATACTTCCACGTCCTCACGTTTTGTCACAGCTAATCCCGAGGACGTACTTCAACGTCCTGCAATTGCAAGGTTCATAATTTTCACAATTTTCAATTTTCGCGAGTCATTTTTGGTACGTATACACGGGACACCTTCCTCAACAAGATGCCAGGCAGAGACAATGCCTTACCCAGCATGACCTCCTCCCCCCCCCTGCATGCCCTTTTCTCAGCAATTCACCTGTTATCAGTGACCTGGCCAGTATAGCCATGTCATGCCACGGTACGAAATTCAGGGCCAGAGTGATTCCCCAATCAATGACAATGTGGAGGACAAACTTTACATAGCATTAGAGGAAGAAACAGTTAGAAATGATGATCAGGTAATGTGGCAAAAAAAGGTCAGGTATTAGTGAGTGAAACAATGTTTATAATGCCTATATTACTGCTTGAAAACCAATATACTCTTGTACTACATATAAATTCGTAACAGTAAATAAATAAATACCGTTTATGAGTGGTGTGAAATAGTTATCCTCCCATAGAACTCGTTTTCTTTGGTGCCAGCCTGATAGAAAACCCAGTAAAGTAAGGAGGCTCTCCTACCTGTAATGAGTATTTTAAACCTCAGGTGAGCGATTTCTCTATGAATTTTCGATGTTTCTCACCAAAAGCGAAAGTTTTAGCCAAAAAAAAAAATGGTCGAAAAATGGTCGGGATTGGGGGGTACCAGTGGTCAAAAAGTGGTCGGGATGGGGCGGGTTAAATAACTCATATCCACTGCTCTCACTCTTGACTTGTGTCCTTCCACTAGTGTCCAAGCTTCACTTCCATACGTTAGAGTTGGTATCACAATACTCTCATGTAGTAACTTTTTCACTTCCATGCCCACTTTCCTGTTTCTTATCACTGCTTTCAAGGAACCAGCAACCTTTCTTCCATGCTGTACCCTTGTACCCCCTCCACAATATGTCTACCCCCGATGTATATATGTCCCCCCCCCCAATGCATACATGCCCCCACTAAACTTGCTGACCTAGCACGCTTTCCCAGGACCTGAAGCCTGGGAAGACGGCGCCACTGTTCAGTTCATAGCAGGCAGCCAAGACGGGCAGACTATTTTACTGTGAGCTTGTAATAAACTCCTCATCTAGTTGTTTGCACAAGGAGTTTCTATCACCAAAGTATTGCAAGTTACACCCTTTCAAGCACTTCACCCTCCAAACATCCATCCTTACTCATCACACTACCCAAGTACTTAAACATACTCACATTTTCCATTTCCTCACCATCCAATCTCGCTGTACATTCACTGACTTCACATCCCTCAAAGACCATCACTTTACTCTTCCCTACATTCACCTTTAGATTCCGTTTCTTACACACTCTTCCAGACTTATCCACCAAGCCTTGCAGCTCCCCTTCGTCTTCACTTAACAAGACAGTATCATCTGCAAACAACAGTACAGGGAGTTTCCAAACACTACCCTCTCTCTATAGGGCCACTCCAACATCCAGTGTCCTACCTTGTATCTCTTTTATTACCCCATCCACGTACAGATTGAACAACCATGGAGACATGATACATCCCTGTTTCAACCCAACCTTCAAAGAGAAAAATTCACTCAGTTCACCATCCACACGCACTTCAACCGTAGCACCATCATACATACTCTTCACGGCATTCAACAACATCCCTTCTATTCCATATATTTTTAATATTTTCCACAATCCTTGTGTATCCACCCTGTCATATGCTTTCTCCAAATCCATGAAGGCTGCAAACAACTTCTTTCCCTTCTCTAGAAACTTCTCCACTAAAGATATAAGCATGAATATCTGATCTGTACAACCATCCTAAAGCCTTCCTGTTCTTCTCCAACTAATTCCTGTCATTCCCTAACTCTGTCAATAAGTATCCTATCATACACTTTTCCTATTACACTATGAAGACAAATGCCCCTGTGATTACCACACTTCTTTTCCCCCTTTTCCTTTGTACAAGGGAATAATTATACCTGACTTCTAATCCTCCGGGACTCTACCTTCCTCCCAGGCCAATCTGCACATCTGCCACACACACACACACACACACACACACATATATATATATATATATATATATATATATATATATATATATATATATATATATATATATATATATATATATATATATTGTCACCATCATCCACTCACTTAATGTAGAGCTGCCTACTTCTTCCTTCACCTTTATCATTGTTTTTCTGTGTCTGACTCCTCTCTTGCTACTTCTCACCATCATTCACTCACTTGATGCAGTGCTGTCTATTTCTTCCTTCACTTTATCATTCTTCTTATGTGTTTGCCCTCGTCTCTTCTTTTTTCTCACCGTCATCCACTCATTGATGCAGTGCTGCCTACTTCTTCCTTCACCTTTATCATTATTTTTCTGTATCTGTCCTCCTCTCTTCTTGTTTCTCCCATCATTCCCGGCCCGTTTTATTACTCTTCTTTCCTTTTCAGCAGGCCTAATGGTTTCCTGTAAGCCAGGAAACCACATACAGCGCTGGGTGGTAACCATATAACCAACCCACACGTGTTCCCTACGTCTCAACAAGTGGGTTGGCGAAGGGTTAGTACCCCTCCTTGTAAAACAACTAACTCAAAGACAAACGGCCACACCTTATGGGATTATTGCGTCTGGCTATATATATATATATAATTATCTCTCTATCTAGCTATATATATATATATATATATAGATAGATAGATAGATAATTATATATATATATATATATATATATCTATATATTTATATAGATATAGATAGATAGATAATTATATATATATATATATATATATATATATATATATATATATATATATATAGATAATATATATATATATATATATATATATATATATATATATATATATATATATATATATATATATATATATATCCATCCATTATATATATATATATATATATATATATATATATCCATCCATCCATCATCCAATCCTATGTTGCCCCATGAGGAGCGTAGGAGCCCGGGGCTAGGCAGTTGGTCCCGACATTTAAGATGAGAGTGACCAGCCTCACTCATCTCTGGGTGGCATTTGTGAGCAATAAACTCCAACAACCCCTTGGACATAAACCTTCGCCGGCTCAATCCGATTGGAGCGCAATAATTACCCACTAAACCACCAGGTGCCAAAGTTTGGTTATGTGATTACCACCCAGCATAGTAAATGGTTTCCTGGTATACAAGAAATCATTTGGGTTGTCACTCAGTGCAGAGTCACCCACATGCAGAAGGAAGAGGAAAGAATGAAGGAAAGAAAGACAGAAGAGGGAGTGTAAAATTACCCGTGGGCAGAAGGACAAGGAGAAAAAGAAGGAAAGGAAGACAGAAGAGAATGGAAGGAAAGAAGGATGGAGGAGAGGAAAGAGGAGACACCTGAGAGCAGCATTACATCGAGTGAGTGGATGGTGAGTACCCTAACCTACCACAATATATATATATATATATATATATATATATATATATATATATATATATATATATATATATGGCAAAGATTGTCACATTCTTTCGAAAGCTTTCGTTTCTTGAAATTAGGCATCACACCCCTGCAGTGAAGATAACATCAATAACCAGATAACTAGAAGTTTGTCGGCTACTCAGGGGAAAAAGTATATTTTGTGGGAGAATGGGTCTTCATCGACATCACAAACTGGTATCTGAATTATATGGCGGGCAGTTACTGAGTAACCAGTGGAAAAAGAAGATGTGGCTGTAATACCTTGAGAAGAAAAACAGTTACCCCAACACCTAACAGAATGGGAGGAATACGGTAAGAAGGAGAAAGCTGTTCAAATGGTAGCATAGCTGATGCCTTTCCTAACCAACAGGCAAAGAAAACTGAAAGATAATTTAGCTAATGCGGATCAATCATGAAACGCCTGAGAAATAACGATGGCCGAGGAAACAGTATTAAGTACACAGTTACTGCAAAAGAAATGAACTACTAAACACTGAGGAATAGCGATCGTGATAGAATAGCAGTTTTGTTATAGCAGATGCAGTTAACCTCTCTCTAATGGCATCAACAGTTGTGAGGGGTGTGTAAAATGTTTAGATGATATGACATGAAGAATCCTATTTTGCTGCCTATATAATAGCATGGTAGAGATATGACAATGATGCAAGGGCATAAAGAAGTGGCACACGTTGGGGTTCATCGCGTATCTGGAACCAAGAATGAAATAGTGGCTTCCTAGAATACAATAAGCAGCTCGCTGGGTGACAAACGAAGGTGCAATTTCGCTGAAACTTGCAGATAAACTTTAACAATCTTGACCTCCATGGTGTCATGAACTTGCGAGAGCGTATTTGTAGGTTCGTAACATTTTTGTTTCAGTGTGGAAACCGCGAATTCTAGTGGAATTCCCACTGTGTATCACTCAGTTCAACCGTCCTAGCATTCACTCGATTGGGACGGTTTTCAGAACATTTTTCACTGTTTTGTAAGTGATCATCCTTGCACGCGACATTAGCACCTTCGCTGAGTGATTTATTGTGAGCGTATATCGCTCACTTTCTTTCCGTTGAGCGTTGGAGCAAACACGGTCGGCCCTCGCCCTCTTTCATAATTCGAACTTAGTCAGGCTTTGATCGTCGTGAGAGCAGGTTTGTGTGCCCAACAGCAAGTTCCTGAAATCTCCACCTAGACGGTGAATCAGCAAAGAGGGTCAGCGTACTGCAGCGTCCGTCCTACATATCGGCGCCCAGTCATTCCGCTTAGCCCCGTCTACTGACCAGTATTTCTTTTCGTTTTTCCTAGGTATAAGTTTAGCTTTTGAGTGCGAGTGAGTGTATTCTCCTTGTTATTTTGAATTCATTTTGAGACTCATGTAACGTAAAATGAATTCATTGTGATTAATAAATTCACAGTTCTTTTTCTTTGAGCTTAATGTAATGAAAATCGTGTTTTATTTCTCCACATTAAGCTTATTTTAGTTGTCGCTCCTAGTTTGCACAAATGCTTTACATTATTCATAATTGGTACTTAGGCCATTACTTTTGTATTAAGCTTAAATCCGTTGTGCCAGCCAAGAGTTAATGCACCGGCAAGAACCTGTTCATCATTAATAGCATTAATTATTGATTGTCAGGGGTGGAGTCACTTTCTCTAGAGGCTAACAGTACTACAAACAGCACTCCTGAGTAATTAGACTCTGCTGTGTACTGTTGAGAAAGTTTATAAATTCTCGTCCTTAGAGAATCGGCGAAGTAAGCCGGAATAAAGTCAAACTTACTGCTTGATTTCACAGTCAATTCTTTGTCTATTTTCAAGCAAAACATATACTCTTATTAAATTTTTAAATTCTACATAACCCTGTGACATCTGGCGACCTTGCCAGGATATTAACTCCTAGCTTTTAAAGTTATTAACGAGAAATGCTCATTCGCTCATACTTAGGCATTTATCATTAAAGTCTATGGGCACTATCTTACTGGTGATTATTGATTCATTTCTATTAATTTTACGTAATAGGTTTCACAGTCAGTTGTTTTTTTAATTTTCTTTCTTTACCAGTTTAACTAGATAAAACTGGTACCACTAACCGGTGCCTGTATTCTTTACTCTTGATTATTGGCATTTCTCTACAAAATAGCAGTCTGTACTTAGTCTTTAGTTCACTCAGACTGAGTTAGCATCATGTCTATCAACGTCTATTTACAGGAAGCTAAAGATATAGGGCTTAGCAGCCCCGAAAAAGTCAAAGAGTATGTACTCTCTGTTTAGTTACGAACAGCAACGTGAGAATGATGCTCACGAAGAGCGTAGAATTCAATGCGAACACGAGCGAGAACAATGCGAATATGAGCAAAAACAATGTGAACTCAAGATAGAACATGAGCAAGAACAGCGTGAGGAACGCAAGAGAACATCAACACGAGAAAGAACAAAGAGAGAGAGAACGCGAATACAAGTGAGAACAGTGAGAAAGAGAACGCGAATACGAGCTAGAACAATGAGAGAGAAAACGAGAACACGAACGTGCCGAGCGTGAGGCATGTGAGAAACGTGAACTCGAGATGCAGAAGCTCAAGCTAGACTCCTTGGCTTCAGACACATCTGGTGCAGCTGGCGCAAGCTCCACGAGCGCTCTCCCTGCACATGTTTTGGCGACCCCACACATCAAGCTTCCTCCATACAAGGAAGGCGAGCGAATCGAGCCATTCATAGCTCATTTCGAAGACATGGCTCAGCTGTACCAGCTGGATGAGGCAGCTAAGAGGCTCCAGTTTCTTAGCTTGTTTGAGGGCCCTGCCCTCGATATTCTCCACAGAATTCGTGGAGACAATCTCACATATGAGATGATGAAGGCCGCACTCGTCAAAGCGTACGATCTCACAGTTGATGAGCCAAGAGTCAGTTTATGAGGGTGCGTTTACAAGAAAAAGAGACTGCCGTTCAGTTTCTTGATCGGCTTACTGCTTACTTAGATGAGTGGATGGAGAAAGTTGAAACTCCTTCCACGTGCGAGGGGATACTTGACCTTATGCTGAGCATGCAGCTAGAAAAGTAGTGGCCTGCTGAACTTATGGCTCAGCTTAAGATCTGCCAGGTAAGGGATGCCAGCCAAATGGTCGAGAAGGCTGATGCATTCTTCATTGCATACGGGTATCAAACTCGTAAGCAACACACCTGGAACAGGAAAGCTGACAAAACTGGGAAACCATCTCAGACTAAACCCCAGCAACAAGGCCGTTCTCAGAATAATGGCCAAGGTCCAAACAAACCGCAGAAGAAGGACCAGGGGCAAAACACTCAGAAACCTGAGTGGAAGCAGTACAACAAGTACCCTAACCAGCAGCAGTATCAGCCACAGAATCGACCATCAGGATGTACCTTCTCAGCACCAGCCCCAGTGTATCGGAGGCAGGAGGCGAATGAAACCTTCATTCCTCAGCAGCAGCACGGTGGTGTCGTCCCTAGCAGTACGGGTACTTCCCCACAATTCACTAGTCCCCCAGCGACAGTGAACACTCCTCCACAGTTGGTCAAAGCTCTATCTCCCCAGACAGTGAGTACGACCCCTCAGGTATCTAATTCTCAGGGCACCATGTTTGCTGCATCATTTATTCAGCAACCTCATCAGTGGCTGGCTGCTTCCTCCACAGGCCTTCCCACAGGTGACAGTGCCTGCCTTGTTCAGCCAGGGTTTGTGGGAGGCATTCCTGTGAAGGTCCTGAGAGACAATGGTTCCTCAGGTTGCTCTGTCAGGCAGAGTCTAGTTCGGCCTGAAGAATACACAGGTCGACAAATCCAAGCTCAGCATATAGATGGATCAGTGAGATTGTTCCCTGAGGCGCGTATCCAGGTGGCATCTCCATTTTAGACTGGTACGACAGTCGCAGTTGTCATGCCAGAACCCTTGTTTGACTTTATCATAGGCAATATTTCAGGTGCCAAGTATAGTTGCACTGAAGATGATGCTACTCAGACTTCGGCTGCAGAAACACGAGCCATGCCTGAGGCTCCAAACTGTGTTACCCCAGTGACCATTGCATCACCGCAAGATCTGATGTGTACAGTAGCCAAGTTGTTGTTCAAGAGCAACATTCTGACCCGACACTTGCTGCCATGCAGAAGAAACAAAAGGATAGAGGGGTAAAGTATTCACGGGGAGGTCAAGTCAAGTTCCTTCGTAAACAAGGACGGCTCTACCGTGAGTCACGAACACCCCAGGGCGAGGTTCAACTGCAGTTTGTCGTTCCTGCTAAGTATCGCCAAGCAGTGTTAGAATGGGGTCATTGTTCAGCCTCAGGAGGTCACATGGGTAAAAAGAAAACCCAGGGCCGTATCCGTGCTGACTTTTTCTGGCCAGGAATGGGACCGGAAATAGATAGCTATGTGCGTTCCTGCAATGTGTGTCCACGTACCACTAATCAGGGACATGTCCTTCCTGAGCCGTTTGAATCCACACCCACAATCTCAGAGTCAGTTGAGAGACAGGGCAGTGGTAATGTGGGTGCAGGCTTGATGTCTCGCCCGCTGGCCCCACAGGACACATCATGTCCAGGGCCTGTACATACATATGTACCGTAGGTTGAGGGGAAAGTTCGAGAACCCCGTAGGGACAATCTGAGGCTGTGTATGAGTTACCTTGTGGAGCGTCTCGAGCTGTGGGCCTCTCTGAGGATTCCCGGAGAATGCACATTATCTACATGAGTGTTCACACCCACGTTGTGTGTTAAAATGTTACCTGCCCGAGATTGCGTAGGGATTCTCAGCTTGCCGTTGTTAGTCGTAAGTGTAGAGTTAGGTTAACCAGTGTCCATTCTCAGTGATTTGAGCAATCCAAGAACTGGCACGTTTCCTGGTTAATAATGTAAGTCTAACCAGTAAACTGCCCGTTCTGAGAGACTTGGGCAATTCGAGAACTGGCACGTTTCCTGGTTAATAATGTAGGTTAACCAGTAAACTACAAGGGTCCTGAGAGATTTGAGCAATCCAAAGACTACGTTTCCAGGTTAATAATGTATCCATTAATAGAATAATAGTGCACTTTTTGTAACATAAGTATTGATTGCTAGGCAGAGAGAGAGAAATGACACTTTTGATGCTCCACCTTCATCGCTTTCGCAGGTGCAGCTGGCGGGTGCAGCATTGTCATGGAGATCAGCTGATTGTCTCTGCTGCATGCTGCCGCCTCTTCTCTTCTGCCTCGTCATCATTATTTACTATTGTATTACATAATTTTACACATAGGTACAGTTACACCATAACTGTCACACCTACACCATATATTACATACATCACGCTACATAACAATTAGTTGTTAATGTAAATGTAGCGAACTTTTCGTTCAGTTTGACCGAAGTACAGGATTTTTCACTGTCATCTCGAAGTTTTTTCCTCAAGCTTGCCGCTATTAAGGTAAATACAAGGTTTTACGTTCATGGGCGACTGTGATTTTCTCCTGTAGCGGGGTAGTACACACACCACAGTGTGAATCTTGTGTGACTGAGTTAGGATTTATGTCTGTATATTGAATTTTTTTTTTTTAATAAAAATTTTGATTTTGATGGGGCGTAATGTCACGAACTTGCACGAGCGTATTTGTAGGTTCATAAAATTTTTGGTTCAGTGTGGAAACCGTGAACTCTAGTGGAATTCCTACTCTATATTACTCAGTTCAACCGTCCTAGCATTCACTCTATTGGGACAGTTTTCAGAACATTTTTCACTGTTTCATAAGTGATCATCCTTGCGCGCGACATTAGCGCCTTGGTTGAGCGATTTATTGTGAGTGTATATCGCTCACTTTCTTTCCATTGACCGTTGGAGCAAACACGGCCAGCCCTCGCCCTCTTTCATAATTTGAACTTAGTCAGGCTTTGATCGTTGTGCGAGCAGGTTCGTGTGCCCAACAGCGAGTTCCTGAAATCTCCACCTAGACGGTGAATCGGCGAAGAGGTTCAGCGTATTTCAGCGTCCGACCTACGTATCGGCGCCCAGTCATTCCACTTAGCCCCCTCTACTGACCAGTCTTTCTTTTCATTTTTCCTAGGTTTAAGTTTAGCTTTTGAGTGAGCTAATGAGTGTATTCTCCTTGTTATTTTGAATTCATTTTGAGACTCATGTAACGTAAAATTAATTCATTGTGATTAATAAATTCACAGTTCTTTTTCTTTGAGCTTAATGTAATTAAAATTGTGTTTTATTTCTCCACATTAAGCTTATTTTAGTTGCCGCTCCTAGTTCACACAAATGCTTTACATTATTCATAACTGGTACCTAGGCCATTCCTTTTGTATTAAGCTTAAATCCGTTGTGCCAACCAGGAGTTAAAGCACCGGCAAAAACCTGTTTATCATTAATAGCATTAGTTATTGATTGTCAGGGGTGGAGTCACTTTCTCTAGAGGCTAACAGTACTACAAACATCACTCCTGAGTAATTAGACTCTGCTGTGTACTGTTGAGAAAGTTTATAAATTTTCGTCCTTAGAGAATCGGCGAAGTAAGCCGGCATATAGTATAACTTACTGCTTGATTTCACAGTCAATTCTTTGTCTCTATTTTCAAGCAAAACATATACTTTTATTTAATTTTTACATTCTACAAAACCCCGTAACAC